>NC_060190.1:58228486-58240986 GCF_021184085.1 Oncorhynchus gorbuscha | reverse complement strand
CTTATGCACACACTGCTGTTTCATCTCCTCCATCTAATATGTTTTATAGTTTGGTGAAGGCATGTATTTAGCACTATGCGGTGTTGGTGTACTCCCTCTGGGGTTCTCCTGGCAGTCTTTGTGGTTTGTGGCTGATCACTTTCACAGTTTCTCTGTTTTTAGCATCAGGAGTTGTCTTCCTCAGGCTATTTTCACCTCAACAGCCACTAGGAGATGGTAATGCTGTATAACAAGCTTGCTCTCAACCTTGTTAGCTCAGCCCGCTCGGCTGTAGCTCTATCGTGAACATAATATTTGTAAAAAATTAATTATCAATACTTTTTTTTAACGTTCTGTAGAAAACTCCAGTTTTCTACAAGTACATAAAGTCTAAATGAAGGTCCTTGAAAAGCTATGGATGGGCTTAATATGTCAGATTATGAGATCAGCATAATATTTACAGATGTTGCAATTGCTCTTACTGCACCATATAAAATATACATGTCATATTTATAATAATAAGATATGCCATTTACCAGATGCTTTTATACAAAGGATCTCAAAGTCATGCATGCACACACTTACTTATGGGTGGCCCCAGGAATTGAGCCCACAATGCTGGCGTTGCAGGGGCCATGTTCCACTTTACCAACTGTGCCACACAGTAAGTATCATCTCACCACCCCTATGTTCTTGGTTTCAGGAGGGGAGGATTCGGGTGACGTTGTTGGCACGCAGCACAGACTACCGTAAGATATTGAACCAGCAGGAGGTGAGTCCAGGCTGAGGCAGCACTGCCAACTCTCTGCTCCCTCCCTCCCTCCATTGCCTCCTCCAGCTCTTAACTGGACATTTAAAATGGTATTTGCTGTAAACTGGCAGCGTAAAATGCCTATGATTTATGCAGCCAGTCTCTGTGTTTGTTTGAGCTCTCATTGATTGGAGAATGCATCTCACTGTGTTCATACAGCTCACAAACGCCCTGAAGACTGTGCCTCTACTTGAGGTCAGGGTGGTGGATTACAAATACAAGTGAGTGAGCCGTTTGTGTTCTTTAGACGTAGTTTAGGGGAAGTAAGGTTGGATTATATAGTCATGCTGGAGAACACAATGCAGCAGCACAAAGGGAATTGTGTAACAGCTGGATTTTATTGTCTGACACACCGCTTTTAGAGTGGAGTAAATATTGAATGTACAGTATAGTATGTTGGACTGAAGTCTGTCGGGGTATTGGGTTAAGTAGTAAGTTCAATTTAAATATAAGCTTTTGGTGTGAGTGCTGCATGTGCTTGGTGGGTGACGTCTGGTCTTGTCTGGTCTGGTCTTGTCTTGTCTGTAGGGACGTTCCGTTCCTGGAGCAGCTCAGCATTACCCACAACTCTGACATCTTCATTGGGATTCACGGGGCAGGACTTACTCATCTGCTCTTCCTTCCTGATTGGGCCGTCATCTTTGAGCTGTGAGTGACAATTGTCAGTCTGTCTCTGTGGGTCTACAACAGGTTTAATGTGTCTTTGTGTTTCTGGGTCTGTCTGTCTCACTGGATCCTTGTCTCTGTCTGTCCTTCCATGCTCTGTGGATGGCAGTACGGGTCTACAGGCAGTGATGGAAAAAATACCCAATCGTCATAATGAAGTAAAAGTAAACATCCTTAATAGAAAATGACTCAAGTCAAAGTGAACATCACCCACTAAAATACTGCTTGTCTAAAAGTATTTGGTTTGAAATATGCTCCAGTGTCAAAAGTAAATGTAATTACGCAAACATACTTAAGTGTAAAAGTATAAATAATTTCAAATTCCTTATATTAGCACAATTGTTTTATTATTTTTTATTTACGAATAGCCAGGGGCACAATCCAACACAGAGACATAATTTATAAACAAAGCATTTGTGTTTAGTGAGTCTGCCAGATCAGAAGCAGTAGGGATGACCAGGGATGTTTTCTTGATAAGTGCGTGAATTGGACCATTTTCCTGTCCTGCTCAGCATTCAACAAGTACTTTTAGGTGTCAGGAAAAATGTATGGAGTAAAAAGTACATTCTTTTCATTAGCAAGGTATTGAATTCAAAGTAAAAGTTGTCAAAAATATGAATAGTAAAATACAGATACCCCCAAAAACTACTTAAGTAGTACTTTAAGGCATTTATGCTTAAGCATAACAGGGCAGAGTGATATCTGGGCTGGATATGGTATTGTGTATCTATGTGTGTGATGGGTGGGTCTGGCAGCATGCTGTGCTCTGTTAGCCCTTAGCCGCAAGGCATGGCGGTGAAATACGGCCTAATTTAAACAGGCATTCATCAGGCAGGACGAGGAGGCGGACGCCACAGAGAGAGGAGAGAGAGAGCAGAAGATGAAGTGTCTCCATCTGTTCTCCACAGATATAACTGTCAGGATGAGAGCTGCTATCGAGATCTGGCTCGGCTACGGGGGATTCGATATGTGACTTGGCAGAAAAGGGACAAAGTGCTCCCAGAAGATAAGGTGGGAAACTCCAACACCACTCTTGCCACCACCTCCACTTAACTCACCGCCCCAGATTCCTAGAGACACCTGACTAATACTCACCTGTAGCTTCAGCATTTATCACCACACTCATCTGTCATTTTGTTTTCAGTATACACACTCACGCTGCCTCACACACACACTCACGCTGCCTCACACACACACTCACGCTGCCTCACACACACTCACGCTGCCTCACACACACTCACGCTGCCACACACACACACACACACACACACACACACACACACACACACACACACACACACACACACACACACACACACACACACACACACACACACACACACACACACACACACACACACACACACACACACACACACACACACACACACAAATCACAGACCTGGAGTGCAGTGTTCATGAAGACTTTCTTTCACTTTTCCATCATCACCCCTCCCTCCCACTCACCACACACAGGGTCACCATCCCACCCTGGGGGATCATCCTAAGTTCACCAACTACTCCTTTGACGTGGAGGAGTTCATGCGTCTGGTGCTGGAAGCAGCAGACTACGTCCTGCACCACCCCAAGTGGCAGCCCCCACCCAGCCACGATGAACTGTAAGCCTGCACCACCCCAAGTGGCAGCCCCCACCCAGCCATGATGAACTGTAAGCCTGCACCACCCCAAGTGGCAGCCCCCACCCAGCCACGATGAACTGTAAGCCTGCACCACCCCAAGTGGCAGCCCCCACCCAGCCATGATGAACTGTAAGCCTGCAGCCCCCACCCAGCCATGATGAACTGTAAGCCTGCAGCCCCCACCCAGCCATGATGAACTGTAAGCCTGCAGCCCCCACCTAGCCATGATGAACTGTAAGCCTGCAGCCCCCACCCAGCCATGATGAACTGTAAGCCTGCACCACCCCAAGTGGCAGCCCCCACCCAGCCATGATGAACTGTAAGCCTGCAGCCCCCACCCAGCCATGATGAACTGTAAGCCTGCAGCCCCCACCCAGCCATGATGAACTGTAAGCCTGCAGCCCCCACTCAGCCATGATGAACTGTAAGCCTGCACCACCCCAAGTGGCAGCCCCCACCCAGCCATGATGAACTGTAAGCCTGCAGCCCCCACCCAGCCATGATGAACTGTAAGCCTGCAGCCCCCACCCAGCCATGATGAACTGTAAGCCTGCAGCCCCCACCCAGCCATGATGAACTGTAAGCCTGCACCACCCCAAGTGGCAGCCCCCACCCAGCCATGATGAACTGTAAGCCTGCAGCCCCCACCCAGTCATGATGAACTGTAAGCCTGCAGCCCCCACCCAGCCATGATGAACTGTAAGCCTGCAGCCCCCACCCAGCCATGATGAACTGTAAGCCTGCAGCCCCCACCCAGCCATGATGAACTGTAAGCCTGTAGCCCCCACCCAGCCACGATGAACTGTAAGCCTGCAGCCCCCACCCAGCCACGATGAACTGTAAGCCTGCAGCCCCCACCCAGCCATGATGAACTGTAAGCCTGCAGCCCCCACCCAGCCACGATGAACTGTAAGCCTGCAGCCCCCACCCAGCCACGATGAACTGTAAGCCTGCAGCCCCCACCCAGCCACGATGAACTGTAAGCCTGCAGCCCCCACCCAGCCATGATGAACTGTAAGCCTGCAGCACGAGGACAGTTTGGTGAAGTCAAACACACGACTAAAACACAGTCGTCTTATAAATCTAAAACTATTTTTAAGTCTAGTTCTTGTATATTATGAAGGTTAAATGTAAGTTTACAGCATCACTTTTCAGCTATTTATTATTTCATTTCTTTCTGCAGTGAGTCTTTAACACAGCTCAAGGTGCATCTCAGTAGCGATAATAAAGAGAAATCAAATGGCCGTGGCAAACTTAGAGTATCTGCTACCATTTTCCTTGTTAGAGAACAGTATATGTGCTATACATACACTCCTTACAACAAATGACTATTTCTATTACAAGCTGCCACTGGTGGTTGACGTAATGATCATTTGTTTACTTTCTAAAACAATGGGTTTATTTTCTGCATTTTCTGATTAAAGTGGTGTGTTATAGACAGACAGGGATGGAACTTTCAACATGTTGTAAATGTGCCCATTTTATCAACCCCGCAGAATTGTCTTTGCAACTATTTTGTCGTCACTACATATAGTAAACTTCCAGGAAGGGAAAACACAAGTGATATAGTCAATCTAAAGCTGGATGTTTTATTTAGAAGTGAAAGGGAGTCAGACCTTTTGGTCAATGTTTTGGAAAGTCTTGTAAGTCATGTTATATTTCAAAGCCATGGAAATGTTTTGAAATAAACATTTTCAAAAGTGTTGACATCTCTCTTTTTTTTGGCAATTTAAGCAGCAATGATTTTATTAATCACTATTCAAGTTAATATTTTGATAGTAACTGTGTACAGTATCTCCTGAACTTTTCAAACAGAATTGCTGATCTCAGACAGTTATTTGCTGAGTGTTTCATTATTTTAGTTTACAGGGGGCTGGGAGGAATGGCTCCCCACAAAAGGGCACTTGTTCAGATATATTTGTCATCACCATAAATCTGGCTGACCTCAAAACCACCACGGCTGCGTTGTCGGTGACACCTATTTGCCATGACACCTGTGTACCACTAGATGGCAGTAGAACACCACACATGAGTCAATTTAGATTACTTTTTTTTCCAGGATCACAGAGGAGAGAATTGCACGATGTGTGGAACTGCATTGATTGGTGTGAGAGTGCTTCTATTGTATAAGTCTGTCGAAATCCTCTGAAATCTAGGTCAGGTTTTATTGAGTTGATCATAGAATGATAGATATGCTAGCTCTTAAATCTGAAGACGCATCAGGCCGAATAGCTCATGTTCTAGAGTTGTGAACTGTTGTACCCCATACAAAACACTGCCACCACAAATCTCTCTATCTGAGCTGCTCTTGTTGTGGTTGAACTTTCCCATTATTGACAGACACCAGTGCTGTCTGGGATGAACACTATTTCTAGGTCGGCTCAGTTTACAGCCAGTGACCAGCCTAAAGAAAAGAAACACCTCTACGCAGGGGATCAAAAGCAGAGAAACCAAGATGTCTGCTGCTCATTAACCTTCAGCAGGTTGAACATCGATGCCAAGCCCAATGTTCCCTTTTCTCCACTTTTTACTTTTAACAACTGAATAAGACATCACCACAATTTGTATTTCTGGAAAGAAATGAGAACATGGGAAAACTAAGTACAAAGAGTTCTTGTCACTTGACTCATAAAGTAAAATATTGTGTGTGTGTGTGAGAGAGAGAGAGAGCTCTGCCCCTTGGAAACGCGATGTAGTCCATTGGCCACCTGTGCGCGGTGTGTGTGTGTGTGCCTCCTGTGTAATTAGGAAAAAGCATGTGCTAATTGAGTTATGGTCTTAGGACGCGGTAGAATCCACCTCACCACTCATTATCTATGAGTGTCAGCCATTAGTGCTTATGACAGAGACGTTTGAGTATTTGTTTCAGGTGTCCCACGTGGTGCTTTATAAACAGTTCTGGGTGGGTGGGCGTATTTCGTCATGTTAGAAGCAATGGTGTGAGTCCACTGGAGGTGTTGATTTACTGCCTCTGTTGCTCGTAATGCACGCCTTATGAGGATGAAATATGCAAGCAGAGGGAGTGCTCCTTCAAAGACAGCCCATGTCTTCTTCATGGGGAAGTGTGCTGTGCGTAAAGTTATTACCGCACATCTCAGCCTGTGATTCAGACTGGATTAGGGAGAATTATTATATATATGTATTTTTTAGGATTGTGCTCTCACTGTCAATATAGGCCTATGGACAACTACCGACTGGGGTTATTTTCACCCCAGAGGGATATTTTTTAAAATTATATTCTTAATAAATTGAAATCATTGTTAAGTGTTTCTGTATCAATATGGACTAAAATGTTGTCATTTGGGTTCATTTTGATCCCAGCCAGAAATACCTAGTTCGGCCTATTAAGTCATTTGATAGATAGGACCTTTATTTGAGTCTAGGCTTCTCTGGAGACATAATAACAAGTCATCCATACCAGCAAAGGGTGAAGGGGGACCTGTCTCAGTGATGTTGACCAGATAGACAGATCATCTGCAGAGATATAGCTCTCCCTAATATTGTACTTTTCTATACCACATATCATATGACTGTGTACAAAAACAAAATGACCGGGTTTTGTTTACATACAAATACAAATCTGCCAATGGTCTGTGAATGATAGACATGCTGGATAGAACTGCAATACATCATTTAGATACACTCTGAATATACACAGAGATGTATTGATGTGTATTCATTGAACACTGGTCACTTTAATATTGTTTACATACTTATTTACCCACTTTGTGTATATACTGTATTCTAGTCATGGCTCATCCTATATAACTAATGCTGTACACACCTTTTCTTTTCATATACTGTCTTACACACTATTTTATATATATATATATATATATATATATATATATATATATATATATATATATATATATATATATATATATATACACACATGATGTTAGTAGTTTGAGGGGTTAAATGAATCTGCATATAGTGTCCCTTGTTAACGGGTGAGTAACTTGTTCACCTAGTTTTCTGAAGCTCACTTTTTGTTGTTGAACTTACTAGGCTCATGTATTTTCTACTCAGGCCATATATTTGATTTAGTTTTCATCATCTATCTCCTCTCTCATCCATTTCCCCTTGTCTTTATGCACAATATCCATTATATTGTGTATCACCTCGACCTAATCTAATTTATTTTATAAAGCCAATATTTCTCACCACTGAACAGAGATAAATCAATTACAGTCAGCTCATCTTACCGCACCACTCATACAGGCGTCCCGCAAAGCAGAAAAACAGCATCTTTCAGGGGATAAATGTGAAAATATTGATTGAGTGGGGAAGAAATATTCCTCAAGTTATGACTAGATATTTCCATAATGTTTTTCTCCATGAGACAACGATTATGGGTGGAAATAGTCCCAGAAGGGATCCTATATCCTGGGTCCCTGGAACACGAGTCGTCTTGCCCTTTACTCCAATCTTCCTCATTCAGCACTATTTCCTCTATAAACCCTGGCATGCCAAATGGGATATCTGAAATTGAAAGATATTATAAATAGGCTATTACAAACGTGCATGTTTGATATCCTGAACTTGGTCTCTTTGAAAATAGCTACTCTGGCTGAAAATACAAGTTTGTCGACTGCGCCATGCACCGAGAAACAGATGGCATGAATAGAATTTCACACCATTTAACCTCATACCTTAATGCCCAGTAAAGTGTTTTCTTCTGTTAATTTGGTTTGGTCCAATACAACCCAGCCGTTTGTGGAAGATAGATGAGATAAGTGCTTTTGATGAAATAGTATTAACGGAATGGCCAGCAGCTTGGAATGTAGGCCTACCCATTAGCCGTGTTCACACTTGAGCTAAAAGGCCTAACATCCACACCGCTAAACGAGGTGGATTTTCCAATCACATTAGCTCTCTGGTGGTTTCACACATTTGTCAAAATATCCTGACATCCTTTTCAGTTGATTCAAACAACGGTTGGCGGCTGATCTGACAGCTGAGTCAATGCAGACAACAGCGGATTTTAAGCGTTCATGCGGGAGCTCTCCATGGTTCTGAAGTCATGTAGCGCGCCACTGTCCTTAACGGTTCAAATCAAATCAAGTTGATTTGTCACGTGCGCCGAATACAACAGTGAAATGCTTACTTACAGGCTCTAACCAATAGTGCAAAAAGGGTATTAGGTGAACAATAGGTAAGTAAAGAAATAAAACAACAGTAAAAAGACAGGTTATATACAGTAGTATGGTTAAAGTGATTATGCATATAAGATGAACAGAGAGTAGCAGTAGCGTAAAAGAGGTGTTGGCGGGTGGTGGATGGGACACAATGCAGATAGCCTGGTTAGCCAATGTGCGGGAGCACTGGTTGGTCGGCCCTGTCCTCTATTGGAAGAAGAGACAGACTGCTGAGAGTCAGTGACGGAAAATTGCAACATTGGCTGACAAATCTGCCATTTGAAGCCTGTAGTGTTTCGTTTGTATGCGCTTCCCATGGTTATTTTCAAAGCAGCAGTATCTTCTCAAATGTCTATTTAAAATTACATTTCATGCAGACAGGCACATTCATACATGTAGGCTTACTTTTAGCCCAGGTTACCCTACAACCTCATCAGAACGAAATAACGTGTCACCATGAAACTAAGTGACATGCAAAGACAGAGGTAGTCTACACCTTCAACTGAAACGTTACAGCTCACATTCTAGCCGCTGGCTCACTTAAACCAAGTCGTAAAAATCCAGCGTGGAGCTTCGCGAGGTAGTCTGTGGTAAATATTTTATTAGATAAATGTCTGGGGCCTGGGCAGTACAAGTGTAGACTACTCGATGCTGGAAATTAATCGCAAGGAGAGATTGAATATACTGGCTGAATTGCACCGGGTCTAGTCGTGTTTTATCTGAGCACACTCAGAACACATTTGATTTAATGCTCTCTCCGCCAAAGCATTCACTTCTGCAGCATAGGCTACAGTATGCCTATTTTTCGCTTATCCGATCAATGTAACGGAAGTTGTGTAGACTATAAACATATAGCCTAGTGAGCAGAAAGATAAACCCCCTTCATATGATATTCCGTGAAAAACATCTGAACATATCGGATCCTCCTCACCTTAGGTCGTTAGCGGACATCGACCTGGCCAAAGCCTAACGACTAGCCTAAATTGGCTACTGCGCTAAACAATCAATCGCAAAGCCCTCATAGAATAATCTTGGGATCAAATAAATGATAGCTTTTCTCTTGGAGCATATCTGTGAGACGGAGATGATTAAATTATGTTTAACACCACCTCGGGGGTTTACATTACACCGACGCGCTTACAGATGGGCACAGAATCAAGTAGGCCTATTGATATTTATGCGGCGTTTGTAATGTGATTGAAGTGTGGAAGTGAGCCGGCCTATTATGTGATGCTAAGTGTAATCGATTAAATTGATCTATAGTTGAGCATCTGCCAATCTGTCTAAAACCGATTAGAGGACCCTCACCCCCCAGCCCACAGAAACGCAATGCTGACAAAACGAATAACTTTTGGATCGCACTGAGCTCGTCATCATCACTTGGTTTTCTCCTCAGACTTGCCATGCCGTTATTTCAGCACATCCCTCACTTGGCGACTTGTAAACTATGACATCACTGAACGTAGCCTATACTTGATAGATTGCAAATGGGGCGGGCGGGCGCAGCGCATGTGTTCAGAATGGGAAAGACAGCTCACAATTCTCCTGTCAAATCGATCCCAGCTCGAGAGGTGTGCGCGCGGGGGAGCGCAACTATCATTCTACCATCACCATCACTCTTGCATCTCTCCAGCGGCTAGCGAACCCGTCTGACGGGCATTGGCGGGGGACCATTGTCAATATAACAATGAACTAGTGTTGAACGTTTAGAAAACATTAGTCTCTTTTCGCTCTTTTGGATGTATTCACTTTTGGTTACTTTTTTTCTGTCATGAACCTCTACATCTCTATGCCACTGTCTTCGTTTGGTTTCCGTTGGTATGGGACGCAGTAAGATACTGTAACTAGAGGGTGGATCCAGTCTGTAACCAAACTCAGACAGCTCACCCAGCTCCAGCGCGGTGGTACCCGGATAAACTGTAGCCCACCCTGCTGCTCGCCTGACTGCGACCGGCTTCGCCAGATTGGCAAGCAGCTGTAAGGATTGGTTTATAGTCGGAAACCGGATTCAGTGAAGTGAAGAAAAAGTAACACAGCAAGCGAGCTATCCCCCGGATTCCTAAACAATTTGATTATGCCATCGGTTTTATAGATTTAGGTAAGAGGGTATTTGTCATTCTTAATTCCTTGCATTGATTTGTATAGATCGTCTGCTTTCCTGTTTGTTTCGTGACTGTTCCACGGGCTCGGGCGCACACGTTCAGTGATAGGCTAATGAAATAGGGACCAGGGTCAAGAGACGACTTTGCTTTTCGAAGGTGTAGGCACTAGGCAGGCTACCATTTTTCATGCCGCACAGAGGAGGGGTGGTTACTGCTAAAGGGGCAAATAACTTTGATGTTCTGGGTCTCTATTGTGTGCTCAATTTCTGCTCAATTTGCTCAATGACCACCCTATGAGAGGAGGACGTTTTGGAGAAAAATACAAGAATGAAACTATTTATCCTCAATCTCTGGCCATTAAAGTCACTTCAGATTCCTGTTTTCTTTACATTGCTTAATCTAAATCCTTACACTGGATTGCAATAGACTGTCTTAAATTAAAACGAGGGAACTTTTGACAAATCCAATCCACTGTCATTTGAATCTGCTCGCAGTAAGGGAAGAGAGTGTAAAACAGAGACAAACGGTGGGATTGATGCAGTGTTCAGTACGAGGCTAAATAAGCGTTAATCGGGGCTCGGTGCTGCTTATTAGCGGCTATCGAGTGGTCGGTAAGGCTGTTCAGCTGATCTGGCTCCTTTTCACCGGGGTTCTAACGGCTTCGTCTGGATCCTGATCTGGTGAGAATAGAGAAGGAGCGGAGACGTAGGCGCGCATTGAGAAAATGCGCAGCTGAACGCTCTACTCACAGCAGGGCTGGACTGAAGTGAAAGGCTTTTATTAATGTGCAGAAACAGACATCATGCAATAGAGAATAAATATTAATAATATTCACAAACTCTTTCAATTCAATTGAAAGGGGCTTTTTTTGGCATGGGAATCACGTCTCTCTCCCTCTCCCTCTCCCTCTCCCTCTCCCTCTCCCTCTCCCTCTCCCTCTCCCTCTCCCTCTCCCTCTCCCTCTCTCTCACTCTAGCTCTCTCCCTCTCCCTCTCCTCTCCTCTCCTCTCTCTCTCACTCTAGCTCTCTCTCTCTCTCTCTCTCTCTCTCTCTCTCTCTCTCTCTCTCTCTCTCTCTCTCTCTCTCTCTCTCTCACACACACACACACACACACACACACACACACACACACACACACACACACACACACACACACACACACACACACACACACACACACACACACACACACACACACACACACACACACACACACACACACACACACACACACACATTAAGAGGAAAATGACTTGGTGCATGTTAATGAGAGCAGAAATGAGAGCCAACCCCTATTATGTTGTAATTGTTAGTCATCCTTGTCTCTAACCCCCACCCTCCTCCTCCCCACCACCTCCTCTCTGCTCTTCTCTCTCATCCTTGTCTCTAACCCCCACCCTCCTCCTCCCCACCACCTCCTCTCTGCTCTTCTCTCTCATCCTTGTCTCTAACCCCCACCCTCCTCCTCCCCACCACCTCCTCCCCACCCTCCTCCTCCCCACCACCTCCTCTCTGCTCTTCTCTCTCATCCTTGTCTCTAACCCCCACCCTCCTCCTCCCCACCACCTCCTCCCCACCCTCCTCCTCCCCACCACCTCCTCTCTGCTCTTCTCTCTCATCCTTGTCTCTAACCCCCACCCTCCTCCTCCCCACTACCTCCTCTCTGCTCTTCTCTCTCATCCTTGTCTCTAACCCCCACCCTCCTCCTCCCCACTACCTCCTCTCTGCTCTTCTCTCTCATCCTTGTCTCTAACCCCCACCCTCCTCCTCCCCACTACCTCCTCTCTGCTCTTCTCTCTCATCCTTGTCTCTAACCCCCACCCTCCTCCTCCCCACCACCTCCTCCCCACCCTCCTCCTCCCCACCACCTCCTCTCTGCTCTTCTCTCTCATCCTTGTCTCTAACCCCCACCCTCCTCCTCCCCACCACCTCCTCCCCACCCTCCTCCTCCCCACCACCTCCTCTCTGCTCTTCTCTCTCATCCTTGTCTCTAACCCCCACCCTCCTTCTCCCCACCACCTCCTCTCTGCTCTTCTCTCTCATCCTTGTCTCTAACCCCACCCTCCTCCTCCCCACTACCTACTCTCTGCTCCTCTCTCTCATCCTTGTCTCTAACCCCACCCTCCTCCTCCCCACCACCTCCTCTCTGCTCTTCTCTCTC
>NC_060190.1:58133486-58225986 GCF_021184085.1 Oncorhynchus gorbuscha | reverse complement strand
CCCCCACCAGACAGCAATAAGGCCTATCCCGTGAGGCTCCTACATGGCATGGCCATCCTTTTCCTCCCGGCATGCAGGGGATTTATCTGGCTGAGTGATTGTGAATGCAGAGGAGTGTATTGTGTGCATTTGTGATTGTGTTTGAGTATGAGGCTAAAAGCAGGCAGGGAGGGGACAGACCAGATACTCCTGGGCGATAAGCTAGATGAATAACAGAGGGATCCCGGATAGCAGTGCGACAGACTGATCTGAGATCAGCTGTACGCTGACATTAGCAGATTCACTGTGTGCCACTGTGATTGATGCTGTGCAATCCAGAGAGGAGGAGAGGAGAGATCCTCCCAGCAGGGAGGTAGAGAGAAGGAGAGAGAGAGGAGAGTGGGAGGCCTCTCATCTGTAAGTGAGATTGGTCCTGATGGCCATTCATCCTCTCTCCTCTGTTGCCCGAACCATACTGTACTGTACTGGGTAGTCTCCAGAGAGATATTAGAGTCAATCGCATCCTAATGCAGCACAGGAGCTGGAGAAAAAACACTCCATCAGAGCTTCCATAGAGGCCAGGCTGAGATGGAGGGTGCAGCCAGAGATCAGTGTCACCTCTGGGGTAGCCTGGAGGAAGGTAGGGCAGTTTAACATTAGAGGGAGTATGTGTGCCTGTGCCATGAGCAGCAGAAGGCAGAGGACACAACCCACTGTCATGAAGAGTATGATGTGTGAGTTAGAAATCCATTGAGCCCTTGATTCTTTTAATCAAAGGGAGCCTCTCTAAAGAGAGTGAATGGTTAAAGGCAGAGTGCAGTCAAAAACGTGATTTTCCTGTGTTTTTATATATATATATATATCAAATCAAATCAAAGTTTACTTGTCACGTTCTCCGAATACAACAGATGAAATAGTGAATACAGTGAAATTCTTACTTACAGGCTCTAACCAACAGTGCAAAAAAAGGTATTAGGTGAACAATAGGTAGGTAAAGAAATAAAACAACAGTAAAAAGACAGGCTATATACAGTAGCGAGGCTATAAAAGTAGCAAGGTTACATACAGACACCAGTTAGTCAGGCTGATTGAGGTAGTATGTACATGAATGTATAGTTAAAGTGACTATGCATATATGATGAACAGAGAGTAGCAGTAGCGTAAAAAGAGGGGTTGGCGGGTGGTGGGACACAATGCTAATAGTCCGGGTAGCCATTTGATTACCTGTTCAGGAGTCTTATGGCTTGGGGGTTAAAACTGTTCAGAAGCCTATTTGTCCTAGACTTGGCACTCCGGTACCGCTTGCCATGCTGTAGTAGAGAGAACAGTCTATGACTGGGGTGGCCAAACACACTACCCTCTGAAGTGCAATTGCCGTACCAGGCAGTGATGCAACCAGTCAGGATGCTCTCGATGTTGCAGCTGTAGAACCGTTTGAGGATCTGAGGACCCATGCCAAATCTTTTTAGTTTCCTGAGAGGGAATAGGCTTTGTCGTGCCTAACATCACCATTAACATTACCCACCCATTGAGTAAGAGAGTTCCAAACCTTTTTGCCAAAGGGGCGGCAGGGTAGTGGTTAGAGCGTTGCACTAGTAACCGGAAGGTTGCAAGTTCAAACCCCTGCGCTGACAAGGTACAAATCTGTCGTTCTGCCCCTGAACAGGCAGTTAACCCACTGTTCCTAGGCCGTCTTTGTTCTTAACTGACTTGCCTGTTTAAATGAAGGTAAAAAAATATGTTTTCCCCATTCGGACGACTCCCAGACAGTCCTAGCAAAATTCTTGCTTGAGAAATTGCTCTTTGCAAAAGGAGCTATTTTGTTCGTTTTTGATCAATTTAATTGAAAAAAATCACAGTAAGGTACGTAATTGTTACCCAGAAATGATTTGATTTTGAGATAAAAATGGCTGCTTTGAACCTTTAAGGGATCCCATTAATGAAAGATGGAATCCCCTGTGTTCTCTCCCCTTATTTCTCTCTGCTACTCTCTCCCTTATCTCTCTCTGCTACTCTCTCTCCCTTATTTCTCTCTGCTACTCTCTCTCCCCTTATCTCTCTATCTCTCTCTTATCTCTGCTACTCTCTCTCCCTTATCTCCTTATCTCTCTCCCCTTATCTCTCTCTGCTACTCTCTCCCCTTATTTCTCTCTGCTACTCTCTCTCCCCTTATTTCTCTCTGCTACTCTCTCTCCCCTTATTTCTCTCTGCTACTCTCTCTCCCTTATCTCTCTCTGCTACTCTCTCTCCCTTATCTCTCTCTGCTACTCTCTCTCCCCTTATTTCTCTCTGCTACTCTCTCTCCCTTATCTCTCTCTGCAACTCTCTCTCCCTTATCTCTCTCTGCTACTCTCTCTCCCTTATCTCTCTCTGCTACTCTCTCTCCCCCCTCTCTCTTTCTGTCTGTCTCTTTCTCTTACTGTCCCTCACCCTCTATCTTCCTTTTTATCGCTCTCCCCTTTTCTCTCTCTGAGTCTGTTTTCTCTGTGCCCCAGGAGACTGCAGTAATACAGTGAGGGAGATGAAAATGTGTGGTGTGTAACAGCCTGGAAAAGTAGTGTGTGAATGAGGAAGGCGAGCCCTGGAAGACAGAGGCAGAACAGAGGGAGGAGAGACATATTGCACCGTGGTCCATTGAGCTGTTCTCCTTCGTTCGTCCTGCATGTGTCCCACTGCCTCCCAGGGTTCTGTGATGTCTGGCCTCACTCTACGTAATGGAATCTGAGGCGCTGTTGTCTCCGGCAGAGCTGTTTGGCTGTTCGGCTGTTTGGCCAATCAAGCAGGAGTTTGATTCCATTTAGCAGGGCTGGCTTTGATGGACAGCTCAACCTGAAAGCCCTGGGATTAAGGAACAGCAGTCATTTAGAAAGAGAAAGTACGAATGAGGTCGGCATTTGTTTGCGCAAGTAATGTATTTTGTAAAGTAGGAGTTTTGAGGTTGAAAGAAAATAGTTGTTAAATGTATTCTGTCCAGATGTTGGCTGATCACAGAACAAACCCACTTCCCTCTAAACTTTCTCCCTGAATCTCACATTCGTACAGACTTTCATTTCGTGTGGAAAAAGTATAAGGAAGTTGTCTTGCTCTGTCATTTCACATATCCCATAGAAAAGAGCACCATCTTCATTTTACGATGCAAACACTTTTATGGATAAAGTCAATAATACATTTCTCCTCACAGTTGGGTTGGTTGATTGATCACAATGGGATTTTGTTCATTGATAAGATTCATTGTGATGATGACAGATCCCCTGTAAGCGACGGTAATGATTGTAATTGAACAGACACGGCTCCTACCCATGGTGCAGTATATATCACCCAGGATGCAATCTGCTCCTGTCCCTGCTTGCGGCATGTTGCTGTGGCAGCTGGCAGATGTGCAGGTAAGCGTCAGTGACATCGTGTGTGTGTGATTATTAAAGTCTCCCAGTGTAGGCCTAGCATGGGGCCACTGTGAAGGGCTGCAAACTAACGCCACTGATAGAGCCTACACCAGTCACAGTCACAGCAGCACCCAGAGAAACACTACAGGCTGTAGGGGGATTTAGACCTGTGGGACTAAAGACTGAAAGGGAAAGATGGAGGGTGGTTTGTTCTTTCTCTGCAGGTGAGTATTTGTGCCTCTCTGTCTCTCTCTCTCTCTCTCTCTCTCTCTCTCTCTCTCTCTCTCTCTCTCTCTCTCTCTCTCTCTCTCTCTCTCTCTCTCTCTCTCTCTCTCTCTCTCTCTCTCTCTCTCTCTCTCTCTCTCTGTTGTATTGAAGGCAGAGCCTGAGTATTGCGGTAGTGTGTTTGAGGTGATGGCTTTGTAATGAGAGCTCCAGGCTGCCACCGGTCAGGAGACTGTCTCTGAGGAGGACTGATGTCACTCACAGGATCAGTGGACATTTCCCTGCTCAGGGGTGTTAGAGGATGACACATATAATTCAATGTGTGTGTGTTTGGCTGTCTCTCTGTGTATGTGTGTTTGGCTGTCTCTCTGTGTATGTGTGTTTGGCTGTCTCTGTGTGTATGTGTGTTTGGCTGTCTCTCTGTGTATGTGTTTGGCTGTCTCTCTGTGTATGTGTGTTTGGCTGTCTCTGTGTGTATGTGTGTTTGGCTGTCTCTCTGTGTATGTGTGTTTGGCTGTCTCTCTGTGTATATGTGTTTGGCTGTCTCTCTGTGTATGTGTGTTTGGCTGTCTCTCTGTATGTGTGTTTGGCTGTCTCTCTGTGTGTGTGTGTTAGCATTGGTTTTATGTATGAGTGCGAGGGTAAGAGGAGAACCGAGTGATACGATGTCATGCTCTGGAGACCCACAGACAAATTCATTCACTTATTGACACCACTGACACAACTCACTGACTTTGTAAAATGAACAATTGATCAGTCCCTCTCTCTTTCCTCCCCCCGCTCACTGGCCCCCCTCTCTTTCCTCCCCCCTCTCTCTGGCCCCTCTCTCTTTCCTCCCCCTCTCTCTGGCTCCTCTATCTTTCTCCCCCTCTCTCTTTCTCCCCCTCTCTCTGGCCCCTCTCTCTTCCCCCCTCTCTCTGGCTCCTCTATCTTTCTCCCCCTCTCTCTGGCCCCTCACTCTTTCCTCCCCCCCTCTCTCTCCCCCTCTCTCTTTCTCCCCCTCTCTCTGGCCCCTCTCTCTTTCCTCCCCCCTCTCTCTGGCTCCTCTCTCTTTCCTCCCCCTCTCTCTTTCTCCCCCTCTCTCTGGCCCCTCTCTCTTTCTCCCCCCATCTCTCTGGCCCCTCTCTCTTTCTCCCCCTCTCTCTGGCCCCTCTCTCTTTCTCCCCCATCTCTCTGGCCCCTCTCTCTTTCTCCTCTCTCTTTCCTCCCCCTCTCTCTGGCTCCTCTCTCTTTCCTCCCCCTCTCTCTTTCTCCCCCTCTCTCTGGCCCCTCTCTCTTTCTCCCCCATCTCTCTGGCCCCTCTCTCTTTCTCCCCCATCTCTCTGGCCCCTCTCTCTTTCTCCTCTCTCTTTCCTCCCCCTCTCTCTGGCTCCTCTCTCTTTCCTCCCCCTCTCTCTTTCTCCCCCTCTCTCTGGCCCCCTCTCTTTCTCCCCCATCTCTCTGGCCCCTCTCTTTCTCCCCCTCTCTCTGGCCCCCTCTCTCTTTCTCCCCCATCTCTCTGGCTCCTCTCTCTTTCCTCCCCCCTCTCTTTCTCCCCCCTCTCTCTGGCCCCTCTCTTTCCTCCCCCTCTCTCTCCCCCTCTCTCTTTCTCCCCCTCTCTCTGGCCCCTCTCTCTTTCCTCCCCCTCTCTCTGGCTCCTCTCTCTTTCCTCCCCCTCTCTCTTTCTCCCCCTCTCTCTGGCCCCTCTCTCTTTCCTCCCCCTCTCTCTTTCTCCCCCATCTCTCCTTTTTTATTCCTTTATTTAACTAGACAAGTCAGTCAGTTCCTTTATTTAACTAGACAAGTCACTTTCCTCCCCCGCTCACTGGCCCCCTCTCTTTCCTCCCCCCTCTCTCTGGCCCCTCTCTCTTTCCTCCCCCTCTCTCTGGCTCCTCTATCTTTCTCCCCCTCTCTCTGGCCCCTCTCTCTTTCCTCCCCCTCTCTCTGGCCCCTCTCTCTTCCCCCCTCTCTCTGGCTCCTCTATCTTTCTCCCCCCTCTCTCTGGCCCCTCACTCTTTCCTCCCCCTCTCTCTGGCTCCTCTCTCTTTCCTCCCCCTCTCTCTTTCTCCCCCTCTCTCTGGCCCCTCTCTCTTTCTCCCCCATCTCTCCTTTTTTTATTCCTTTATTTAACTAGACAAGTCAGTTAAGAATATATTCTTATTTTCAATGACGGCCTAGGAACAGTGGGTTAACTGCCTGTTCATGGGCAGAACGACAGATTTGTACCTTGTCAGGGGATTTGAACTTGCAACCTTCCGGTTACTGGACTTGCAACCTTCCGGTTACTAGTCCAACACTCTAACCATTAGGCTATCCTGCCTCTCTCCGGCCCCTCTCTCTCTCTCTCCCTCTCTCTCTCCAGCCCCTCTCTCTCTCTCCTTGGCCCGCCCGTTTGCACACGTGGCACATTTGGCAATTAATATATTTACGTGCTAGCCGGCACCAGCCTGGTTATTAGCAACAGAGAGGCCTGTTGGCTGTGAATGTGCAGGCTTAGGGCCGAGGACTCAGCCCCTCCTCTCTCCATGAGACAAGGCCCATTGATTGGTCTGGTCCATAGGCATACAGCACGTAGTCAGTTGGGTGGAGGAGTCAATGAGCCCAGTGCATTCCTCACCGCTAAAGACCCAGGATTAGCTCAACTTCAGAGGGGCTGTGGCGCCGTGCATAGAAAATCAAACCTAGCTCCACATCAACGTTGTTTATTTTCCATTAATCATAATTTGGACACAAAGCACGATGAATTACTGCAGTTATCGGGCGATTTGCCTGTCAGAGATTATTTTGGCTATGTTTGCTGTGAAGTTGCTCGATAGACTGCGGGAGGCTCTCTCCCTCTCGCTCTCTCTCTCTCTCTAGCTATCTCCCTCTCTCTCTCTCTAGCTATCTCCCTCTCTCTCTCTCTCTAGCTATCTCCCTCTCTCTCTAGCTATCTCCCTCTCTAGCTCTCTCTCTCTAGCTATCTCCCTCTCTAGCTCTCTCTCTCTAGCTATCTCTCTCTAGCTATCTCCCTCTCTAGCTCTCTCTCTCTAGCTATCTCCCTCTCTAGCTATCTCCCTCTCTAGCTCTCTCTCTCTAGCTCTCTCTCTCTAGCTCTCTCTCTAGCTCCCTCTCTCTCTCTAGCTCCCTCTCTCTCTCTCTCTCTAGCTCCCTCTCTCTCTCTCTCTCTAGCTCTCTAGCTCTCTCTAGCTCTCTAGCTCTCTAGCTCTCTCTCTCTCTCTCTCTCTCTCTCTCTCTCTCTCTCTCTCTCTCTCTCTCTCTCTCTCTCTCTCTCTCTCTCTCTCTCTCTCTCTCTCATCACAACCTCTGTAATTCCAACTGCTCTCGGTCTACAGTGGTTCACCGCCACGCTCTGAACTTCTAAACTTCCTGATCCTTCACCTCCATGGGGTGAGAACAAATTGAAGAGATGAGACGAGAGAGAAACAAAGAAAGACAAAAATGAGAGAAGAGGTAAAGAGGACAGAGAGAAAAGAGACAGAGAGACATGAATAAGGTATTAATAAAAGGGGGGAGGGAAGGAAGGAGAATACAATCACTGCTCGTGTCATGAAAGGAAAGAGTAGCAAAGACGGGCATAAAGATTTCAAATGTTTATACAGTCTCCAAGCTGTCTACAGTGTAGGGGATGTATCCAACGTGTCAACATAAAGGATGGGAGTCAGGTATCTGGACCCACTGCCTGTCTCCCATCCATCTCTGTGTCCTGAGGGACACTGACTTTTAATGGTCTTTTATTGCTTTATTAGCGAGCGCTGGATTTATGGCGTGGGCCGTGACTCTGTCTGTCAGAGCGCTGTAGGAGCTGCTCTGATCTATGTCAGGCCACGCTGGCTGTCTGGGTTTAAAAGACGTTCTCATAAAGAACACTGCAACAGAGCTGGATATGGCTGGGCTGAGCTGGGGGTGGTGCTGCAGGCAGGTTGGCTCAGTGAGATAATGTTTATTTGCCTGTGTCTGTGTCTGTTGTTCCATAAAGCATGGAGCAGCAGGGATCCATCTCTCCCACCCTCAACAGCAGAATACCAGCTAGCTGCTATCTGATTTGGGTTGTTGGCCTCGGAAATGGACTGTCATGCCCAACCAGGGAAAGATACATGCAGGATGTTGTACACACCCTATATCTCTGTGTGTGTGTGTGTGTGTGTGTGTGTGTGTGTGTGTGTGTGTGTGTGTGTGTGTGTGTGTGTGTGTGTGTGTGTGTGTGTGTGTGTGTGTGTGTGTGTGTGTGTGTGTGTGTGTGTGTGTGTGTGTGTGTGTGTGTGTGTGTGTGTGTGCATGCGTTGGCAGGGGGTCCAGACTCCCTGGAGCTGCTGGTAACCTGCTTGGACACATGAAACACGCTAAGGGACTCTGGTCACGTCAGCTTTTCATCCTTGATGCAGAAAAAGGAGGAGGGTGAAAAAAGAGAAAACACTAAGAATAAAAACACAAAGACACACATCTGGTCAAGTCACTGGATCTGGGGGGCGGAGTCTCTGGCCTGTGCAATAGGCTCTGGATTGGATTTAAGTGCATGCCGATCAATTGTGCTGTAATGGTACCTCACCTTATCATCCTCTCTGAGCTCTGCAGTCAATACCCGGAGAGGGGCACAGCAGGTAATGGTTCTGGAATCAGCCATTCTTCCCTTGTTCTGAGACATTTTTACACAGCCCGGGGGATGATACTAAATGAATAGCTTGTAGGTGTGAGGGAGTGTCTGCCAGCTGTGCCCCTTGACCTCTCTGGCAGCCCACACACAGCACAGACCAACCCATCTAACTGAGGGAAGTTTTAGATTCTTTATTTAAATGAGCAGAGTAGATTACCCCAGTAGCACAGAAAGACTTATTTAAGAATCCATTAGCCCGTTAAACAAGAGCAATGGCATTAGTATTAGTATTCGGAGCTAAATTCCGTCTTCGGGTCTCAGGCAGAGTTTGTCATTATGCATGCAGAGTTCACTGAACCACTTCTGCTACATAGGCTGTATTCTTCTTATCTGCTAAGAACGTTGGCTAGCGTTGTATAGTTAGACTGCACAGCAAAATGACATCATTAATGAATACAAATGCAGTAAACCCTCACGCTTTCTGTGCAACTGCAGTTGCTTTTGTTAATCATTGATACATCTCTGGTGTGTTTGTGGTTATATCTGTGTTAGCCTAAGGAGGCTCTCACTAAACATTCAGCATCGCCGAGGAGTACAAAATAAAACCGTTCTTGAATAAGACAGCGATGTCTGAGAAGGATGAAATCGTTTCAGATATGAGGATTACTTCGCCTCATGTGTTCATATTACCTCAACAGAGAATACACCACCATGTCTCTCTCTCTCTCTCTCTCTCTCTCTTTCTCTCTCTCTTTCTCTCACACACACAGGAATGTGTTGAAACCAGGAAGGAGGCAGACACATTGGTCCTTCATGATTAGAAATAGCAGTGGGGAGATATTGAGTTTGGAGCAGACAGAGAGAAGGCAGAAATAGTCATCAGCACATACAGTAGATAGAGAGAGAGAAATGAAGAGAAAGAAGGGATGAGATAGATGGAGAGAGGAGGAGTAGAACATGGGAAAGAGACAAGGACAGAGAGAAGAGAGCAGGACAGCAGAGACAGAAAAGGAAAGGGAGAGAGAAAGAGAAAAAAAAGAGCAAGAATGACTGAGTGAGGAGAGAGACTGAGTAAGGAGAGAGACTGAGTGAGGAGAGAGACTGAGTGAGGAGAGAGACTGAGTGAGGAGAGAGACTGAGTGAGGAGAGAGACTGAGTGAGGAGAGAGACTGAGTGAGTGAGGAGAGAGACTGAGTGAGGAGAGAGACTGAGTGAGGAGAGAGAGACTGAGTGAGGAGAGAGTGAGGAGAGAGAGACTGAGTGAGGAGAGAGACTGAGTGAGGAGAGACTGAGTGAGGAGAGAGACTGAGTGAGGATAGAGAGACTGAGTGAGGAGAGAGACTGAGTGAGGAGAGAGACTGAGTGAGACTGAGTGAGAGAGACTGAGTGAGGAGAGAGACTGAGTGAGGAGAGAGACTGAGCAAGAGAGAGAGACTGAGCGAGGAGAGAGAGACTGAGTGAGGAGAGAGACTGAGTGAGGAGAGAGACTGAGTGAGGAGAGAGACTGAGTGAGGAGAGAGAGACTGAGTGAGGAGAGAGAGACTGAGTGAGGAGAGAGACTGAGTGAGGAGAGAGACTGAGTGAGGGAGAGAGACTGAGTGAGGAGGAGAGAGACTGAGTGAGGAGGGAGAGACTGAGTGAGGAGAGAGACTGAGTGAGGAGAGAGAGACTGAGTGAGGAGAGAGAGACTGAGTGAGGAGAGAGAGAGTGAGAGAGAGACTGAGAGAGACTGAGTGAGGAGAGAGAGACTGAGTGAGGAGAGAGAGACTGAGTGAGGAGGAGAGAGACTGAGTGAGGAGAGAGAGACTGAGAGAGACTGAGTGAGAGAGAGACTGAGTGAGACTGGAGAGAGACTGAGTGAGGAGAGAGACTGAGTGAGGAGAGAAACTGAGTGAGAGAGAGAGACTGAGTGAGGAGAGAGACTGAGTGAGGAGAGAGACTGAGTGAGAGAGAGAGTGAGGAGAGAGAGACTGAGAGAGACTGGAGAGAGACTGAGTGAGGAGAGAGACTGATTGAGGAGAGAGACTGAGTGAGAGAGAGACTGAGTGAGGAGAGAGACTGAGCGAGGAGAGAGACTGAGTGAGGAGAGAGACTGAGTGAGGAGAGAGAGACTGGAGAGAGACTGAGGAGAGAGTGAGGAGAGAGAGACTGAGTGAGGAGAGAGACTGAGTGAGGAGAGAGACTGAGTGAGAGAGAGACTGAGTGAGGAGAGACTGAGTGAGGAGAGAGAGACTGAGTGAGGAGAGAGACTGAGACTGAGTGAGGGAGAGAGACTGAGTGAGGGAGAGAGACTGAGTGAGGAGAGAGACTGAGTGAGGAGAGAGAGACTGAGTGAGGGAGAGAGACTGAGTGAGAAGAGAGACTGAGTGAGAGAGAGAGACTGAGTGAGGAGAGAGACTGAGTGAGGAGAGAGAGACTGAGTGAGAGAGAGAGACTGAGAGGAGAGAGACTGAGCGAGAGAGAGAGACTGAGTGAGGAGAGAGATTGAGTGAGGAGAGAGACTGAGTGAGGAGAGAGAGACTGAGTGAGAGAGAGAGACTGAGTGAGGAGAGAGACTGAGTGAGACTGAGTGAGGAGAGAGACTGAGGAGGAGAGAGACTGAGTGAGGAGGGAGAGACTGAGTGAGGAGAGAGACTGAGTGAGGGAGAGAGACTGAGTGAGGAGAGAGAGACTGAGTGAGGAGAGAGACTGAGTGAGAGAGAGAGACTGAGTGAGGAGAGAGAGACTGAGTGAGGAGAGAGAGACTGAGTGAGGAGAGAGAGGAGAGAGAGACTGAGTGAGAGAGAGAGACTGAGTGAGTGAGGAGAGAGAGACTGAGTGGGGAGAGAGACTGAGTGAGGAGAGAGAGACTGAGTGAGAGAGAGAGAGAGAGACTGAGTGGAGAGAGACTGAGTGAGGAGAGAGAGACTGAGTGAGGAGAGAGACTGAGTGAGGAGAGAGAGACTGAGTGAGGAGAGAGACTGAGTGAGGAGAGAGACTGAGTGAGGAGAGAGACTGACTGAGGAGAGGAGAGAGACTGAGTGAGAGAGAGACTGAGTGAGGAGAGAGAGACTGAGTGAGGAGAGAGACTGAGGAGAGAGACTGAGTGAGGAGAGAGAGACTGAGTGAGAGAAACTGAGAAAGGAGAGAGACTGAGTGAGAGAGAGACTGAGGAGAGAGACTGAGTGAGGAGAGAGACTGAGTGAGGATAGAGAGACTCAGTGAGGAGAGAGAGACTGAGTGAGGAGAGAGAGACTGAGTGAGGAGAGAGAGACTGAGACTGAGACTGAGGAGAGAGAGACTGAGTGAGGGAGAGAGACTGAGTGAGGAGAGAGACTGAGTGAGGAGAGAGGGAGAGAGAGACTGAGTGAGGAGAGAGAGACTGAGTGAGGAGAGAGACTGAGTGAGGAGAGAGACTGAGTGAGAGAGAGACTGAGTGAGGAGAGAGATTGAGTGAGGAGAGAGACTGAGTGAGGAGAGAGAGACTGAGTGAGAGAGAGACTGAGTGAGGAGAGAGACTGAGTGAGAGAGAGAGACTGAGTGAGGAGAGAGAGACTGAGTGAGGAGAGAGACTGAGTGAGGAGAGAGACTGAGTGAGGAGAGAGACTGAGTGAGGAGAGAGAGACTGAGTGAGGAGAGAGAGACTGAGTGAGAGAGAGACTGAGTGAGGAGAGAGAGACTGAGTGAGAGAGAGAGACTGAGTGAGGAGAGAGAGACTGAGGAGAGAGAGACTGAGTGAGGAGAGAGACTGAGTGAGGGAGAGAGACTGAGTGAGGAGAGAGAGACTGAGTGAGGAGAGAGACTGAGTGAGGAGAGAGAGACTGAGTGAGAGAGAGAGACTGAGTGAGGAGAGAGAGACTGAGTGAGAGAGACTGAGTGAGAGAGAGACTGAGTGAGGAGAGAGACTGAGTGAGTGAGGAGAGAGACTGAGTGAGGAGAGAACTGACTGAGTGAGGAGAGAGAGACTGAGTGAGGAGAGAGAGACTGAGTGAGGAGAGAGACTGAGTGAGGAGAGAGACTGAGTGAGGAGAGAGACTGAGTGAGGAGAGAGAGACTGAGACTGAGGAGAGAGACTGAGGAGAGAGAGAGACTGAGTGAGGAGAGAGACTGAGTGAGGAGAGAGACTGAGTGAGGAGAGAGAGACTGAGTGAGGAGAGAGAGACTGAGTGAGAGAGAGAGACTGAGTGAGGAGACTGAGAGACTGAGTGAGGAGAGAGAGACTGAGTGAGGAGAGAGACTGAGTGAGGAGAGAGACTGAGTGAGAGGAGTGAGACTGAGTGAGGAGAGAGACTGAGTGAGGAGAGAGACTGAGTGAGAGAGAGACTGAGGAGGAGAGAGACTGAGTGAGGAGAGAGAGACTGAGTGAGGAGAGAAACTGAGTGAGGAGAGAGAGACTGAGGAGAGAGACTTAGTGAGGAGAGAGACTGAGTGAGGAGAGAGACTGAGTGAGGAGAGAGACTGAGACTGAGTGAGGAGAGAGAGACTGAGTGAGGAGAGAGAGACTGAGTGAGAAGACTGAGTGAGAGAGACTGACTGAGTGAGAGAGAGACTGAGTGAGGAGAGAGACTGAGTGAGAAGAGACTGAGAGAGACTGAGTGAGAGAGAGAGACTGAGTGAGGAGAGCAAGACTGAGTGAGGAGAGAGACTGAGTGAGGAGAGAGAGTGAGAGACTGAGAGAGAGACTGAGTGAGGAGAGAGAGACTGAGTGAGAGAGAGAGACTGAGACTGAGGAGAGAGAGACTGAGTGAGGAGAGAGAGACTGAGTGAGGAGAGAGACTGAGTGAGGAGAGAGACTGAGTGAGGAGAGAGACTGAGTGAGGAGAGAGAGACTGAGTGAGACTGAGGAGAGAGACTGAGTGAGGAGAGAGACTGAGTGAGGAGAGAGATTGAGTGAGGAGAGAGACTGAGTGAGGAGAGAGAGACTGAGTGAGGAGAGACTGACTGAGAGGAGAGAGAGACTGAGTGAGGAGAGAGACTGAGTGAGGAGAGAGACTGAGACTGAGGAGAGAGAGACTGAGTGAGAGAGAGAGACTGAGTGAGGAGAGAGAGACTGAGTGAGGAGAGAGAGACTGAGTGAGGAGAGAGAGACTGAGTGAGAGAGAGAGACTGAGGAGAGAGACTGGTGAGGAGAGAGAGACTGAGTGAGGAGAGACTGAGACTGAGAGAGAGACTGAGTGAGGAGAGAGACTGAGTGAGGAGGAGAGAGACTGAGTGAGGAGAGAGAGACTGAGTGAGGAGAGAGAGACTGGAGGAGAGACTGAGTGAGGAGGAGAGCTGAGTGAGAGAGAGACTGAGTGAGGAGAGAGACTGAGAAAGGAGAGAGACTGAGTGAGGAGAGAGAGACTGAGACTGAGAGAGAGAGACTGAGTGAGGAGAGAGACTGAGTGAGGATGAGGAGAGAGACTGAGTGAGGAGAGAGAGACTGAGTGAGGAGAGAGAGACTGAGTGAGGAGAGAGACTGAGTGAGGAGAGAGAGACTGAGTGAGGAGAGAGAGACTGAGTGAGGAGAGAGACTGAGTGAGAGAGAGACTGAGTGAGGAGAGAGACTGAGTGAGGAGGAGAGAGACTGAGTGAGGAGGAGAGAGAGACTGAGTGAGGAGAGAGACTGAGTGAGGAGAGAGAGACTGAGTGAGGAGAGAGACTGAGGAGGAGAGAGACTGAGTGAGGAGAGAGAGACTGAGTGAGGAGAGAGAGACTGAGTGAGGAGAGAGACTGAGTGAGGAGAGAGACTGAGTGAGGAGAGAGACTGAGGAGAGAGACTGAGTGAGGAGAGAGACTGAGTGAGGGAGAGAGACTGAGACTGAGTGAGGAGAGAGACTGAGTGAGGAGAGAGAGACTGAGTGAGGAGAGAGAGACTGAGTGAGAGAGAGAGACTGAGTGAGGAGAGAGACTGAGTGAGAGAGAGACTGAGTGAGGAGAGAGAGACTGAGTGAGGAGAGAGAGACTGAGTGAGAGAGAGAGACTGAGTGAGGAGAGAGAGACTGAGTGAGGAGAGAGAGACTGAGTGAGGAGAGAGAGACTGAGTGAGAGAGAGAGACTGAGTGAGGAGAGAGACTGAGTGAGGAGAGAGAGACTGAGTGAGGAGAGAAACTGAGTGAGGAGAGAGAGACTGAGTGAGGAGAGAGACTGAGTGAGGAGAGAGACTGAGTGAGGAGAGAGAGACTGAGTGAGGAGAGAGAGACTGAGTGAGGAGAGAGAGACTGAGTGAGAGAGAGACTGAGTGAGGAGAGAGACTGAGTGAGGAGAGAGACTGAGTGAGAGAGAGAGGAGAGACTGAGTGAGGAGAGAGACTGAGTGAGGAGAGAGAGACTGAGTGAGAGAGAGAGACTGAGTGAGGAGAGAGACTGAGTGAGGAGAGAGAGACTGAGTGAGGAGAGTGACTGAGTGAGGAGAGAGAGACTGAGTGGGGAGTGATACTGAGTGAGGAGAGAGACTGAGTGAGGAGAGAGACTGGGTGAGGAGAGAGACTGAGCGAGGAGAGAGACTGAGTGAGGAGAGAGAGACTGAGTGAGGAGAGAAACTGAGTGAGGAGAGAGAGACTGATTGAGAGACTTAGTGAGGAGAGAGACTGAGTGAGGAGAGAGACTGAGTGAGGAGAGAGACTGGAGAGAGAGACTGAGTGAGGAGAGAGACTGAGTGAGGAGAGAGAGACTGAGTGAGGAGAGAGACTGAGTGAGGAGAGAGACTGAGTGAGGAGAGAGAGACTGAGTGAGGAGAGAAACTGAGAAAGGAGAGAGAAACTGAGTGATGAGAGAGAGACTGAGTGAGGAGAGCAATACTGAGTGAGGATAGAGAGACTGAGTGAGGATAGAGAGACTCAGTGAGGAGAGAGAGACTGAGTGAGGAGAGAGAGACTGAGTGAGGAGAGTGACTGAGTGAGGAGAGAGAGACTGAGTGAGGTGAGAGAGACTGAGTGAGAAGAGAGACTGAGTGAGGAGAGAGACTGAGCGAGGAGAGAGAGACTTAGTGAGGAGAGAGAGACTGAGTGAGGAGAGAGACTGAGAGGAGAGAGACTGAGTGAGGAGAAGAGAGACTGAGTGAGGAGAGAGATTGAGCGAGGAGAGAGACTGAGTGAGGAGAGAGAGACTGAGTGAGGAGTGAGAGACTGAGTGAGGAGAGAGACTGAGTGAGGAGAGAGAGACTGAGTGAGGAGAGAGACTGAGTGAGGAGAGAGACTGAGCGAGGAGAGAGACTGAGTGAGGAGAGAGACTTAGTGAGGAGAGAAACTGAGTGAGGAGAGACTGAGTGAGAGAGAGAGAGACTGAGTGAGGAGAGAGACTGAGTGAGGAGAGAGACTGAGTGAGGAGAGAGACTGAGTGAGGAGGGAGAGACTGAGTGAGGAGAGAAACTGAGTGAGGAGAGAGAGACTGAGTGAGGAGAGAGACTGAGTGAGGAGAGAGACTGAGTGAGAGAGTGACTGAGTGAGGAGAGAGACTGAGTGAGGAGAGAGAGACTGAGTGAGGAGAGAGACTGAGAGACTGAGTGAGGAGGAGAGAGACTGAGTGAGGAGAGAGATTGAGTGAGGAGAGAGACTGAGTGAGGAGAGAGAGACTGAGTGAGGAGAGAGAGACTGAGTGAGGGAGAGAGACTGAGTGAGGAGAGAGACTGAGTGAGGAGACTGAGTGAGAGACTGAGTGAGGAGAGAGACTGAGTGAGAGAGACTGAGTGAGGAGAGAGACTGAGTGAGGGAGAGAGACTGAGTGAGGAGAGAGACTGAGTGAGGAGAGAGACTGAGTGAGGAGAGAGAGACTGAGTGAGAGAGAGAGACTGAGTGAGAGAGAGAGAGACTGAGTGAGAGAGAGAGACTGAGTGAGGAGAGAGAGACTGAGTGAGGAGAGAGAGACTGAGTGAGGAGAGAGAGACTGAGAGACTGAGTGAGGAGAGAGACTGAGTGAGGAGAGAGACTGAGACTGAGTGAGGAGAGAGCTGAGTGAGGAGGAGAGACTGAGTGAGGAGAGAGACTGAGTGAGGAGAGAGACTGAGTGAGAGAGAGAGACTGAGTGAGGAGAGAGAGACTGAGTGAGAGAGAGAGAGAGACTGAGTGAGGAGAGAGAGACTGAGTGAGGGAGAGAGACTGAGTGAGACTGAGAGAGACTGAGTGAGACTGAGGAGAGAGACTGAGTGAGGAGAGAGAGACTGAGTGAGGAGAGAGAGACTGAGTGAGGAGAGAGAGACTGAGTGAGGAGAGAGAGACTGAGTGAGGAGAGAGAGACTGAGTGAGGAGAGAGAGACTGAGTGAGGAGTGAGAGACTGAGTGAGGAGAGAGACTGAGTGAGGAGGGAGAGACTGAGTGAGGAGAGAAACTGAGTGAGGAGAGAGAGACTGAGTGAGGAGAGAGAGACTGAGTGAGGAGAGAGACTGAGTGAGGAGAGTGACTGAGTGAGGACAGAGAGACTGAGTGAGGAGAGAGAGACTGAGTGAGGAGAGAGACTGAGCAAGGAGAGAGACTGAGCGAGGAGAAAGAGACTGAGTGAGGAGAGAGATTGAGCGAGGAGAGAGACTGAGTGAGGAGAGAGAGACTGAGTGAGGAGAGAGACTGAGTGAGGAGAGAGACTGAGTGAGGAGAGAGACTGAGTGAGGAGAGAGACTGAGTGAGGAGAGAGACTGAGTGAGGAGAGAGAGACTGAGTGAGGAGAGAGAGACTGAGTGAGGAGAGAGAGACTGAGTGAGGAGAGAGAGACTGAGTGAGAGAGAATGAGTGAGGAGAGAGACTGAGTGAGGAGAGAGAGACTGAGTGAGGAGAGAGAGACTGAGTGAGGAGAGAGAGACTGAGTGAGACTGAGTGAGGAGAGAGACTGAGTGAGGAGAGAGAGACTGAGTGAGTGAGGAGAGACTGACTGAGAGACTGAGTGAGAGAGAGACTGAGTGGGAGAGAGACTGAGTGAGGAGAGAGACTGAGTGAGGAGAGAGACTGGAGTGAGGAGAGAGACTGAGGTGAGGAGAGAGAGAGTGAGGAGAGAGACTGAGTGAGAGAGAGACTGAGGAGAGAGAGACTGAGTGAGGAGAGAGACTGAGTGAGGAGAGAGAGACTGATTGACTGAGAGAGACTGAGATTGACTGAGGAGAGAGAGACTGAGTGAGGAGAGAGACTGAGTGAGGGAGAGACTGAGTGAGGAGAGAGAGACTGAGTGAGGAGAGAGACTGAGTGAGGAGAGAGAGACTGAGTGAGAGAGAGAGACTGAGTGAGGAGAGAGAGACTGAGTGAGGAGAGAGAGACTGAGTGAGGAGAGAGAGACTGAGTGAGGAGAGAGAGACTGAGTGAGGAGAGAGAGACTGAGTGAGGAGAGTGACTGAGTGAGGAGAGAGAGACTGAGTGAGGAGAGAGAGACTGAGTGAGAAGAGAGACTGAGTGAGGAGAGAGACTGAGCGAGGAGAGAGACTTAGTGAGGAGAGAGAGACTGAGTGAGGAGAGAGACTGAGCAAGGAGAGAGACTGAGCGAGGAGAAAGAGACTGAGTGAGGAGAGAGATTGAGAGAGGAGAGTGAGGAGAGAGACTGAGTGAGAGAGAGAGACTGAGTGAGGAGAGAGACTGAGTGAGGAGAGAGAGACTGAGTGAGGAGAGAGACTGAGTGAGAGAGAGACTGAGAGAGAGAGACTGAGTGAGTGAGGAGAGAGACTGAGTGAGAGAGAGACTGAGTGAGGAGAGAGAGACTGAGTGAGGAGAGAGAGACTGAGTGAGAGAGAGAGACTGAGTGAGGAGAGAGAGACTGAGTGAGGAGAGAGACTGAGAGACTGAGTGAGGAGAGAGAGACTGAGTGAGGAGAGAGACTTGAGACTGAGTGAGGAGAGAGACTGAGTGAGGAGAGAGACTGAGTGAGGAGAGAGAGACTGAGTGAGGGAGAGAGACTGAGTGAGGAGAGAGAGACTGAGTGAGAGAGAGAGACTGAGTGAGGAGAGAGAGACTGAGTGAGGGAGAGAGACTGAGTGAGGAGAGAGACTGAGTGAGGAGAGAGACTGAGTGAGGAGAGAGATGAGTGAGGAGAGAGACTGAGTGAGGAGAGAGAGACTGAGTGAGGAGAGAAGACTGAGTGAGGAGAGAGAGACTGAGTGAGAGAGAGAGACTGAGTGAGACTGAGAGAGAGACTGAGTGAGGAGAGAGACTGAGACTGAGGAGAGAGAGACTGAGTGAGGAGAGAGACTGAGTGAGGAGAGAGACTGAGTGAGGAGAGAGAGACTGAGTGAGACTGAGGAGGAGAGAGACTGAGTGAGGAGAGAGAGACTGAGACTGAGTGAGACTGAGTGAGAGAGAGACTGAGTGGGGAGTGATACTGAGTGAGGAGAGAGACTGAGTGAGGAGAGAGACTGAGTGAGGAGAGAGACTGAGTGAGGAGAGAGACTGAGTGAGAGAGAGAGACTGAGTGAGGAGAGAGACTGAGTGAGGAGAGAGAGACTGAGTGAGGAGAGAGACTGAGTGAGGAGAGAGACTGAGTGAGGAGAGAGACTGAGCGAGGAGAGAGACTGAGTGAGGAGATTGACTGAGTGAGGAGAGAGAGACTGAGTGAGAGAGAAACTGAGTGAGGGAGAGAGACTGAGTGAGGAGAGAGAGACTGAGTGAGGAGAGACTGAGTGAGGAGAGAGAGACTGAGTGATGAGAGAGAGACTGAGTGAGGAGAGACTGAGTGAGGAGAGAGACTGAGTGAGGGAGAGAGACTGAGTGAGGAGAGAGAGACTGAGTGAGGAGAGAGAGACTGAGTGAGGAGAGAGACTGAGTGAGGAGAGAGAGACTGAGTGAGGGAGAGAGACTGAGTGAGAGAGAGAGACTGAGTGAGGAGAGAGACTGAGGAGGAGAGAGACTGAGTGAGGAGAGAGAGACTGAGTGAGGAGAGAGACTGACTGAGACTGAGGAGGAGAGAGACTGAGTGAGGAGAGAGACTGAGCGAGGAGAGAGACTGAGTGAGGAGAGAGAGACTGAGTGAGGAGAGAGAGACTGAGTGAGGAGAGAGAGACTGAGTGAGGAGAGAGAGACTGAGTGAGGAGAGAGACTGAGTGAGGAGAGAGACTGAGTGAGGAGAGAGAGACTGAGTGAGGAGAGAGAGACTGAGTGAGGAGAGAGACTGAGTGAGGAGAGAGAGACTGAGTGAGGAGAGAGACTGAGTGAGGAGAGAGAGACTGAGTGAGGAGAGAGACTGAGTGAGGAGAGAGAGACTGAGTGAGGAGAGAGACTGAGTGAGGAGAGAGAGACTGAGTGAGGATAGAGAGACTGAGTGAGGAGAGAGACTGAGTGAGGAGAGTGACTGAGTGAGGAGAGAGAGACTGAGTGAGGAGAGAGAGACTGAGTGAGTGAGGAGAGAGACTGAGTGAGAGAGACTGAGTGAGGAGAAAGAGACTGAGTGAGGAGAGAGACTGAGTGAGGAGAGAGACTGAGTGAGGAGAGAGAGACTGAGTGAGGAGAGAGAGACTGAGTGAGGAGAGAGCTGAGTGAGAGAGAGACTGAGTGAGGGAGAGAGACTGAGTGAGGAGAGAGACTGAGTGAGAGAGAGAGAGAGAGAGACTGAGTGAGGAGAGAGACTGAGTGAGGAGAGAGAGAGGAGAGACTGAGTGAGGAGAGAGACTGAGTGAGAGAGAGAGACTGAGTGAGAGAGAGACTGAGTGAGGAGAGAGACTGAGTGAGAGAGAGAGACTGAGTGAGAGAGAGACTGAGACTGAGAGAGAGACTGAGTGAGGAGAGAGAGACTGAGTGAGGAGAGAGAGACTGAGTGAGGAGAGAGACTGAGTGAGAGACTGAGTGAGAGACTGAGTGAGAGAGAGGAGAGAGACTGAGTGAGGAGAGAGACTGAGTGAGGAGAGAGACTGAGTGAGAGAGAGACTGAGTGAGGAGAGAGAGACTGAGTGAGGAGAGAGAGACTGAGTGAGGAGAGAGACTGAGTGAGAGAGAGAGACTGAGGAGGAGAGAGAGACTGAGTGAGGAGAGAGTGAGGAGAGAGAGACTGAGTGAGAGAGAGAGACTGAGTGAGAGAGAGACTGAGTGAGAGACTGAGAGAGACTGAGTGAGGAGAGAGAGACTGAGTGAGGAGAGAGACTGAGTGAGGAGAGAGAGACTGAGTGAGGAGAGAGAGACTGAGTGAGGAGAGAGAGACTGAGTGAGGAGAGAGAGACTGAGTGAGGAGAGAGACTGAGTGAGGAGGGAGAGACTGAGTGAGGAGAGAGACTGAGTGAGGAGAGAGAGACTGAGTGAGGAGAGAGAGACTGAGTGAGGAGAGAGACTGAGTGAGGAGAGTGACTGAGTGAGGAGAGAGACTGAGTGAGGAGAGAGAGACTGAGTGAGGAGAGAGACTGAGCAAGGAGAGAGACTGAGCGAGGAGAAAGAGACTGAGTGAGGAGAGAGATTGAGCGAGGAGAGAGACTGAGTGAGGAGAGAGAGACTGAGTGAGGAGTGAGAGACTGAGTGAGGAGAGAGACTGAGTGAGGAGAGAGACTGAGTGAGGAGAGAGACTGAGCGAGGAGAGAGACTGAGTGAGGAGGGAGAGACTTAGTGAGGAGAGAGAGACTGAGGAGAGAGAGACTGAGTGAGGAGAGAGAGACTGAGTGAGGAGAGAGAATGAGTGAGGAGAGTGACTGAGTGAGGAGAGAGAGACTGAGTGAGGAGAGAGAGACTGAGTGAGGAGAGAGAGACTGAGTGAGGAGAGAGAGACTGAGTGAGGAGAGAGACTGAGTGAGGAGAGAGAGACTGAGTGAGGAGAGAGACTGAGTGAGGAGAGAGACTGAGTGAGGAGAGAGAGACTGAGTGGGGAGTGAGACTGAGTGAGGAGAGAGACTGAGTGAGGAGAGAGACTGGGTGAGGAGAGAGACTGAGCGAGGAGAGAGACTGAGTGAGGAGAGAGAGACTGAGTGAGGAGAGAAACTGAGTGAGGAGAGAGAGACTGATTGAGGAGAGAGACTTAGTGAGGAGAGAGACTGAGTGAGGAGAGAGACTGAGCGAGGAGAGAGACTGAGTGAGGAGATTGACTGAGTGAGGAGAGAGAGACTGAGTGAGGAGAGAAACTGAGTGAGGAGAGACTGAGCGAGGAGAGAGAGACTGAGTGAGGAGAGAAACTGAGAAAGGAGAGAGAAACTGAGTGATGAGAGAGAGACTGAGTGAGGAGAGCAATACTGAGTGAGGATAGAGAGACTGAGTGAGGATAGAGAGACTCAGTGAGGAGAGAGAGACTGAGTGAGGAGAGAGAGACTGAGTGAGGAGAGTGACTGAGTGAGGAGAGAGAGACTGAGTGAGGTGAGAGAGACTGAGTGAGTGAGAGAGACTGAGTGAGGAGAGAGACTGAGTGAGGAGAGAGACTGAGTGAGGAGAGAGAGACTGAGTGAGGAGAGAGAGAGACTGAGCAAGGAGAGAGACTGAGTGAGGAGAAAGAGACTGAGTGAGGAGAGAGACTGAGTGAGGAGAGAGACTGAGTGAGGAGAGAGAGACTGAGTGAGGAGAGAGAGACTGAGTGAGGAGAGAGAGACTGAGTGAGACTGAGTGAGGAGAGAGACTGAGTGAGAGAGAGAGAGACTGAGGAGAGAGACTGAGGAGAGAGACTGAGTGAGGAGAGACTGAGTGAGGAGAGAGAGACTGAGTGAGGAGAGAGAGACTGAGTGAGGGAGAGAGACTGAGTGAGGAGAGAGAGACTGAGTGAGGAGAGAGACTGAGAGGAGAGAGACTGAGTGAGGAGAGAGAGAGACTGAGACTGAGGAGAGAGAGACTGAGTGAGGAGAGAGAGACTGAGTGAGGAGAGAGACTGAGTGAGGAGAGAGACTGAGTGAGGAGAGAGACTGAGTGAGGAGAGAGACTGAGTGAGGAGGAGAGAGTGAGTGAGGAGAGAGAGACTGAGTGAGGAGAGAGACTGAGTGAGGAGAGAGAGACTGAGTGAGGAGAGAGAGACTGAGTGAGGAGAGAGACTGAGTGAGGAGAGAGAGACTGAGGAGGAGAGAGAGCTGAGTGAGGAGAGAGAGACTGAGTGAGGAGAGAGAGACTGAGTGAGGAGAGAGAGACTGAGTGAGAGAGAGACTGAGTGACTGAGTGAGGAGAGAGACTGAGTGAGGAGAGAGAGACTGAGTGAGACTGAGTGAGGAGAGAGACTGAGGAGAGAGACTGAGTGAGGAGAGAGACTGAGTGAGGAGAGAGACTGAGTGAGGAGAGAGACTGAGTGAGGAGAGAGAGACTGAGTGAGGAGAGAGACTGAGTGAGGAGAGAGAGAGTGAGAGAGACTGAGTGAGGAGAGAGACTGAGACTGAGGAGGAGAGAGACTGAGTGAGGAGAGAGACTGAGTGAGGAGAGAGAGACTGAGTGAGGAGAGAGACTGAGCAAGGAGAGAGACTGAGAGAGAGAGACTGAGTGAGGAGAGAGACTGAGTGAGGAGAGAGACTGAGTGAGGAGAGAGAGACTGAGTGAGGAGAGAGACTGAGTGAGGAGAGAGAGACTGAGTGAGGAGAGAGACTGAGTGAGGAGAGAGGAGAGAGACTGAGTGTGAGGAGAGAGACTGAGTGAGGAGAGAGACTGAGTGAGGAGAGAGAGACTGAGTGAGGAGAGAGACTGAGTGAGGAGAGAGAGAGACTGAGTGAGGAGAGAGACTGAGTGAGGAGAGAGAGACTGAGTGAGGAGAGAGAGACTGAGTGAGAGAGAGAGACTGAGTGAGGGAGAGAGAGAGTGAGGAGAGAGACTGAGTGAGGAGAGAGACTGAGTGAGGAGAGAGAGACTGAGTGAGGAGAGAGAGACTGAGTGAGGAGAGAGAGACTGAGTGAGAGAGAGAGACTGAGTGAGAGAGAGAGACTGAGTGAGGAGAGAGAGACTGAGTGAGGAGAGAGACTGAGTGAGGAGAGAGAGACTGAGTGAGGAGAGAGAGACTGAGTGAGGAGAGAGAGACTGAGTGAGGAGAGAGAGACTGAGTGAGGAGAGACTGAGAGGACTGACTGAGTGAGAGAGAGAGAGACTGAGTGAGGAGAGAGACTGAGTGAGGAGAGAGACTGAGGAGGAGAGAGAGACTGAGTGAGGAGAGAGAGTGAGAGAGAGACTGAGTGAGAGAGAGAGACTGAGTGACTGAGTGAGAGAGACTGAGGAGGAGAGAGACTGAGTGAGGAGAGAGACTGAGTGAGGAGAGAGACTGAGTGAGGAGAGAGACTGAGTGAGGAGAGAGAGACTGAGTGAGAGAGAGACTGAGTGAGGAGAGAGACTGAGTGAGGAGAGAGAGACTGAGTGAGGAGAGAGACTGAGTGAGAGAGACTGAGTGAGGAGAGAGACTGACTGAGAGACTGAGGAGAGAGAGACTGAGTGAGGAGAGAGACTGAGTGAGAGAGAGAGACTGAGTGAGGAGAGAGAGACTGAGTGAGGAGAGAGACTGAGTGAGAGAGAGAGACTGAGTGAGGAGAGAGACTGAGTGAGGAGAGAGACTGAGAGGAGAGAGACTGAGTGAGAGAGACTGAGTGAGGAGGAGAGACTGAGTGAGGAGAGACTGAGTGAGAGAGAGAGAGTGAGAGAGAGACTGAGTGAGGAGAGACTGAGTGAGGGAGAGAGACTGAGTGAGGAGAGAGAGACTGAGTGAGGAGAGAGACTGAGTGAGAGAGAGACTGAGTGAGGGAGAGAGACTGAGTGAGAGAGAGACTGAGTGAGAGAGACTGAGTGAGGAGAGAGACTGAGTGAGGAGAGAGACTGAGTGAGGAGAGACTGAGTGAGGAGAGAGAGACTGAGTGAGGAGAGAGAGACTGAGTGAGGAGTGAGAGAGAGAGAGTGAGGAGAGAGAGAGTGAGGGAGAGAGACTGAGGAGAGAGAGACTGAGTGAGGAGACTGAGAGACTGAGTGAGAGAGACTGAGTGAGGAGAGAGAGACTGAGTGAGGATAGAGAGACTGAGTGAGGAGAGAGACTGAGTGAGGAGAGTGACTGAGTGAGGACAGAGAGACTGAGTGAGGAGAGAGAGACTGAGTGAGGAGAGAGACTGAGCAAGGAGAGAGACTGAGCGAGGAGAAAGAGACTGAGTGAGGAGAGAGATTGAGTGAGGAGAGAGACTGAGTGAGGAGAGAGAGACTGAGTGAGGAGAGAGACTGAGTGAGGAGAGAGACTGAGTGAGAGAGAGACTGAGTGAGGAGAGAGACTGAGAGGAGGAGAGAGACTGAGTGAGGAGAGAGACTGAGTGAGGAGAGAGACTGAGTGAGGAGAGAGAGACTGAGTGAGGAGAGAGAGACTGAGTGAGGAGAGAGACTGAGTGAGGAGAGAGAGACTGAGTGAGGAGAGAGAGACTGAGTGAGGAGAGAGAGACTGAGTGAGGAGAGAGACTGAGTGAGGAGAGAGACTGAGTGAGGAGAGAGAGACTGAGTGAGAGAGAGAGACTGAGTGAGGAGAGAGAGACTGAGTGAGGAGAGAGACTGAGTGAGGAGAGAGACTGAGTGAGAGAGACTGAGTGAGAGACTGAGTGAGAGAGAGAGACTGAGTGAGGAGAGAGACTGAGTGAGAGAGAGAGACTGAGTGAGGAGAGAGAGACTGAGTGAGAGAGAGAGAGAGACTGAGTGAGGAGAGAGACTGAGTGAGGAGAGAGACTGAGTGAGGAGAGAGACTGAGTGAGGAGAGAGACTGAGTGAGGAGAGAGAGACTGAGTGAGGAGAGAGAGACTGAGTGAGGAGAGAGACTGAGTGAGGAGAGAGACTGAGTGAGGAGAGTGACTGAGTGAGGAGAGAGACTGAGTGAGGAGAGAGAGACTGAGTGAGGAGAGAGACTGAGAGAGAGAGACTGAGTGAGGAGAGAGACTGAGTGAGGAGAGAGACTGAGTGAGGGAGAGAGACTGAGTGAGGAGAGAGAGACTGAGTGAGGAGTGAGAGACTGAGTGAGGAGAGAGACTGAGTGAGGAGAGAGACTGAGTGAGGAGAGAGACTGAGCGAGGAGAGAGACTGAGTGAGGAGGGAGAGACTGAGTGAGGAGAGAAACTGAGTGAGGAGAGAGAGACTGAGTGAGGAGAGAGAGACTGAGTGAGGAGAGAGACTGAGTGAGGAGAGAGAGACTGAGTGAGGAGAGAGAGACTGAGTGAGGAGAGAGAGACTGAGTGAGGAGAGAGACTGAGTGAGGAGAGAGAGACTGAGTGAGGAGAGAGAGACTGAGTGAGGAGAGAGAGACTGAGTGAGGAGAGAGAGACTGAGTGAGGAGAGAGAGACTGAGTGAGGAGAGAGACTGAGTGAGGAGAGAGAGACTGAGTGAGAGAGAGAGACTGAGTGAGGAGAGAGACTGAGTGAGAGAGAGAGACTGAGTGAGGAGAGAGACTGAGTGAGGAGAGAGAGACTGAGTGAGGAGAGAGACTGAGTGAGGAGAGAGACTGAGTGAGGAGAGAGAGACTGAGTGAGGAGAGAGACTGAGTGAGGAGAGAGACTGAGTGAGGAGAGAGGAGAGAGACTGAGTGAGAGAGAGACTGAGTGAGGAGAGAGAGACTGAGTGAGGAGAGAGAGACTGAGTGAGGAGAGAGAGACTGAGTGAGGAGAGAGACTGAGTGAGGAGAGAGACTGAGTGAGGAGAGAGACTGAGTGAGGAGAGAGACTGAGTGAGGGAGAGAGACTGAGTGAGGAGAGAGAGACTGAGTGAGGAGAGAGACTGAGTGAGGAGAGAGAGACTGAGTGAGGAGAGAGAGACTGAGTGAGGAGAGAGACTGAGTGAGGAGAGAGACTGAGTGAGGAGAGAGACTGAGTGAGGAGAGAGACTGAGTGAGGAGAGAGACTGAGTGAGGAGAGAGAGACTGAGTGAGGAGAGAGAGACTGAGTGAGGAGAGAGACTGAGTGAGGAGAGAGACTGAGTGAGGAGAGAGACTGAGTGAGGAGAGAGAGACTGAGTGAGGAGGGAGAGACTGAGTGAGGAGAGAGACTGAGTGAGGAGAGAGAGACTGAGTGAGGAGAGAGAGACTGAGTGAGAGAGAGAGACTGAGTGAGGAGAGAGAGACTGAGTGAGGAGAGAGAGACTGAGTGAGGAGAGAGAGAGACTGAGTGAGGAGTGAGAGACTGAGTGAGGAGAGAGACTGAGTGAGGAGAGAGACTGAGTGAGGAGAGAGACTGAGTGAGGAGAGAGAGACTGAGTGAGGAGAGAGGAGAGAGAGACTGAGTGAGGAGAGAGAGACTGAGAGACTGAGTGAGAGACTGAGTGAGGAGTGAGAGAGACTGAGTGAGTGAGAGAGAGACTGAGTGAGGAGAGAGAGACTGAGTGAGGAGAGAGAGACTGAGTGAGGAGAGAGACTGAGTGAGGAGAGAGACTGAGTGAGGAGAGAGACTGAGTGAGGAGGAGAGAGACTGAGTGAGGAGAGAGACTGAGTGAGGAGAGAGAGACTGAGTGAGGAGAGAGACTGAGTGAGGAGAGAGACTGAGTGAGGAGAGAGAGACTGAGTGAGAGAGACTGAGAGACTGAGTGAGGAGAGAGAGACTGAGTGAGAGAGAGAGACTGAGTGAGGAGAGAGAGACTGAGTGAGGAGAGAGAGACTGAGTGAGGAGAGAGAGACTGAGTGAGTGAGGAGAGAGAGACTGAGTGAGACTGGAGAGAGACTGAGTGAGGGAGAGAGACTGAGTGAGGAGAGAGACTGAGTGAGGAGAGACTGAGACTGAGTGAGGAGAGAGACTGAGTGAGACTGAGTGAGAGAGACTGAGTGAGGAGAGAGACTGAGTGAGAGAGAGAGACTGAGTGAGGAGGAGAGAGACTGAGTGAGGAGAGAGAGACTGAGAGAGACTGAGTGAGGAGAGAGACTGAGTGAGGAGAGAGAGACTGAGTGAGGAGAGAGAGACTGAGTGAGAGAGAGAGACTGAGTGAGGAGAGAGACTGAGTGAGGAGAGAGACTGAGTGAGGAGAGAGAGACTGAGTGAGAGAGAGAGACTGAGTGAGGAGAGAGACTGAGTGAGGAGAGAGACTGAGTGAGGAGAGAGACTGAGTGAGGAGAGAGACTGAGCGAGGAGAGAGACTGAGTGAGGAGAGAGAGACTGAGTGAGGAGAGAAACTGAGTGAGGAGAGAGAGACTGAGTGAGGAGAGAGAGACTGAGTGAGGAGAGAGACTGAGTGAGGAGAGTGACTGAGTGAGGAGAGAGACTGAGTGAGGAGAGAGAGACTGAGTGAGGAGAGAGACTGAGTGAGGAGAGAGACTGAGTGAGGAGAGAGACTGAGTGAGGAGAGAGACTGAGTGAGAGAGAGAGACTGAGTGAGGAGAGAGAGACTGAGTGAGGAGAGAGAGACTGAGTGAGGAGAGAGACTGAGTGAGGAGAGAGAGACTGAGGAGAGAGAGAGAGACTGAGACTGAGTGAGGAGAGAGAGACTGAGTGAGGAGAGAGAGACTGAGTGAGGAGAGAGACTGAGTGAGGAGAGAGACTGAGTGAGAGAGAGAGACTGAGTGAGAGAGAGACTGAGTGAGGAGAGACTGAGTGAGGAGAGAGACTGAGTGAGGAGAGAGAGACTGAGTGAGGAGAGAGATGAGGAGAGAGAGACTGAGACTGAGCGAGAGAGAGACTGAGTGAGGAGAGAGAGAGAGTGACTGAGACTGAGGAGAGAGAGACTGAGTGAGGAGAGAGACTGAGTGAGGAGAGAGACTGAGTGAGGAGAGAGACTGAGAGAGGAGTGAGAGAGAGAGACTGAGTGAGGAGAGAGAGACTGAGTGAGGAGAGAGAGACTGAGTGAGGAGAGAGACTGAGTGAGGAGAGAGAGACTGAGGAGAGAGAGACTGAGTGAGGAGAGAGAGACTGAGTGAGGAGAGAGACTGAGTGAGGAGAGAGACTGAGTGAGGAGAGAGAGACTGAGTGAGAGAGAGAGACTGAGTGAGAGACTGAGTGAGGAGAGAGACTGAGTGAGGGAGAGAGACTGAGTGAGGAGAGAGAGACTGAGTGAGGAGAGAGAGACTGAGTGAGGAGAGAGAGACTGAGAGACTGAGTGAGGAGAGAGACTGAGTGAGGAGAGAGAGACTGAGTGAGGAGGAGAGAGACTGAGTGAGGAGAGAGACTGAGTGAGACTGAGAGAGAGAGACTGAGTGAGGAGAGAGACTGAGTGAGGAGAGAGACTGAGTGAGGAGAGAGAGACTGAGTGAGGAGAGAGACTGAGTGAGGAGAGAGACTGAGTGAGGAGAGAGAGACTGAGTGAGGAGAGAGAGACTGAGTGAGACTGAGTGAGGAGAGAGACTGAGTGAGGAGAGAGAGAGAGTGAGGAGAGAGACTGAGTGAGGAGAGAGACTGAGTGAGGAGAGAGACTGAGTGAGGAGAGAGAGACTGAGTGAGGAGAGAGAGACTGAGTGAGGGAGAGAGACTGAGACTGAGTGAGGAGAGAGACTGAGTGAGGAGAGAGAGACTGAGTGAGGAGAGAGAGAGTGAGACTGAGTGAGGAGAGAGACTGAGTGAGGAGAGAGACTGAGTGAGGAGAGAGAGACTGAGTGAGGAGAGACTGAGTGAGGAGAGAGAGACTGAGTGAGGAGAGAGAGAGAGACTGAGTGAGAGAGAGACTGAGTGAGGAGAGAGACTGAGTGAGGAGAGAGACTGAGTGAGGAGAGAGAGACTGAGGAGAGAGAGACTGAGTGAGAGAGACTGAGGAGAGAGACTGAGTGAGGAGAGAGAGACTGACTGAGGAGAGAGAGACTGAGTGAGGAGAGAGACTGAGTGAGAGAGAGAGACTGAGTGAGGAGAGAGAGACTGAGTGAGGAGAGAGACTGAGTGAGGAGAGAGACTGAGTGAGGAGAGAGAGACTGAGTGAGGAGAGAGACTGAGTGAGAGAGAGACTGAGTGAGAGAGAGACTGAGTGAGGAGAGAGAGACTGAGTGAGAGAGAGAGACTGAGTGAGGAGAGAGAGACTGAGTGAGGAGAGAGAGACTGAGTGAGGAGAGAGAGACTGAGTGAGGGAGAGAGACTGAGTGAGGAGAGAGACTGAGTGAGGAGAGAGACTGAGTGAGGAGAGAGAGACTGAGTGAGAGAGAGACTGAGTGAGGAGAGAGAGACTGAGTGAGGAGAGAGAGACTGAGTGAGGAGAGAGACTGAGTGAGGAGAGAGACTGAGTGAGACTGAGAGAGAGACTGAGTGAGGAGAGAGAGACTGAGTGAGGAGAGAGACTGAGCAGTGAGGAGAGAGACTGAGCGAGGAGAAAGAGACTGAGTGAGGAGAGAGACTGAGTGAGGAGAGAGACTGAGTGAGGAGAGAGAGACTGAGTGAGGAGAGAGAGACTGAGTGAGGAGAGAGACTGAGTGAGGAGAGAGACTGAGTGAGGAGAGAGACTGAGCGAGGAGAGAGACTGAGTGAGAGACTGAGTGAGGAGAGAGACTGAGTGAGGAGAGAGAGACTGAGTGAGGAGAGAGAGACTGAGTGAGGAGAGAGACTGAGTGAGGAGAGAGACTGAGTGAGGAGAGAGAGACTGAGTGAGGAGAGAGAGACTGAGTGAGGAGAGAGAGACTGAGTGAGGAGAGAGACTGAGTGAGGAGAGAGAGACTGAGTGAGGAGAGAGAGACTGAGTGAGGAGAGAGACTGAGTGAGGAGAGAGACTGAGTGAGGAGAGAGACTGAGTGAGGAGAGAGACTGAGTGAGGAGAGAGACTGAGTGAGGAGAGAGAGACTGAGTGAGGAGAGAGAGACTGAGTGAGGAGAGAGACTGAGTGAGGAGAGAGACTGAGTGAGGAGAGAGAGACTGAGTGAGGAGAGAGACTGAGTGAGGAGAGAGAGACTGAGTGAGGAGAGAGACTGAGTGAGGAGAGAGACTGAGTGAGGAGAGACTGAGTGAGGAGAGAGACTGAGTGAGGAGAGAGACTGAGTGAGGAGAGAGACTGAGTGAGGAGAGAGAGACTGAGTGAGGAGAGAGAGACTGAGTGAGGAGAGAGAGACTGAGTGAGGAGAGAGACTGAGTGAGGAGAGAGAGACTGAGTGAGGAGAGAGAGACTGAGTGAGGAGAGAGACTGAGTGAGGAGAGAGACTGAGTGAGGAGAGAGAGACTGAGTGAGAGAGAGACTGAGTGAGGAGAGAGACTGAGTGAGGAGAGAGAGACTGAGTGAGGAGAGAGACTGAGTGAGGAGAGAGAGACTGAGTGAGGAGAGAGAGACTGAGTGAGGGAGAGAGACTGAGTGAGGAGAGAGAGACTGAGTGAGGAGAGAGACTGAGTGAGAGGAGAGAGACTGAGTGAGGGAGAGAGACTGAGTGAGGAGAGAGACTGAGTGAGGAGAGAGAGACTGAGTGAGAGAGAGAGACTGAGTGAGGAGAGAGAGACTGAGTGAGGGAGAGAGACTGAGTGTGAGAGAGAGACTGAGTGAGGAGAGAGACTGAGCGAGGAGAGAGACTGAGTGAGGGAGAGAGACTGAGTGAGGAGAGAGAGACTGAGTGAGGAGAGAGACTGAGTGAGGAGAGAGACTGAGTGAGGAGAGAGAGACTGAGTGAGGAGAGAGAGACTGAGTGAGGAGAGAGAGACTGAGTGAGGAGAGAGACTGAGTGAGGAGAGAGACTGAGTGAGGAGAGAGAGACTGAGTGAGGAGAGAGACTGAGTGAGGAGAGAGACTGAGTGAGGAGAGAGACTGAGTGAGGAGAGAGAGACTGAGTGAGGAGAGAGACTGAGTGAGGAGAGAGAGACTGAGTGAGGAGAGAGAGACTGAGTGAGGAGAGAGACTGAGTGAGGAGAGAGACTGAGTGAGGAGAGAGACTGAGTGAGGAGAGAGAGACTGAGTGAGGAGAGAGACTGAGTGAGGAGAGAGACTGAGTGAGGAGAGAGACTGAGTGAGGAGAGAGAGACTGAGTGAGGAGAGAGACTGAGTGAGAAGAGAGAGACTGAGGGAGGAGAGTGACAGAGGGAGGAGAGAGACTGAGTGAGGAGAGAGAGACTGAGTGAGGAGAGAGACTGAGTGAGAAGAGAGAGACTGAGTGAGGAGAGAGAGACTGAGTGAGGACAGAGACTGAGGAAGGAGAGTGACTGAGTGAAGAGAGAGAGACTGAGTGAGGAGAGAGACTGAGCGAGGAGAGAGAGACTGAGTGAGGAGAGAGAGAGTGAGAGAGACTGAGGAGAGAGAGAGAGACTGAGTGAGGAGAGAGACTGAGTGAGGAGAGAGAGAGACTGAGTGAGGAGAGAGACTGAGTGAGGAGAGAGACTGAGTGAGGAGAGAGACTGAGTGAGTGAGGACTGAGAGAGACTGAGTGAGGAGAGAGACTGAGTGAGAGAGAGACTGAGTGAGGAGAGAGACTGAGTGAGGAGAGAGAGACTGAGTGAGGAGAGAGAGACTGAGTGAGGAGAGAGAGACTGAGTGAGGAGAGAGACTGAGTGAGGAGAGAGAGACTGAGTGAGGAGAGAGACTGAGTGAGGAGAGAGACTGAGTGAGGAGAGAGACTGAGTGAGGAGAGAGAGACTGAGTGAGGAGAGAGAGACTGAGTGAGGAGAGAGAGACTGGAGGAGAGAGACTGAGGAGAGAGACTGAGTGAGGAGAGAGAGACTGAGTGAGGAGAGAGACTGAGTGAGGAGACTGAGACTGAGTGAGGAGAGAGACTGAGTGAGACTGAGTGAGGAGAGAGACTGAGTGAGGAGAGAGAGACTGAGTGAGGAGAGAGACTGAGTGAGGGAGAGAGACTGAGTGAGGAGAGACTGAGTGAGGAGAGAGACTGAGTGAGGGAGAGCTGAGTGAGGAGAGAGAGACTGAGTGAGGAGAGAGACTGAGTGAGGAGAGAGACTGAGTGAGAGAGAGAGACTGAGTGAGGAGAGAGACTGAGTGAGGAGAGAGACTGAGTGAGGAGAGAGACTGAGTGAGGAGAGAGACTGAGTGAGGAGAGAGAGACTGAGTGAGGAGAGAGACTGAGTGAGGAGAGAGAGACTGAGTGAGGAGAGAGAGACTGAGTGAGGAGAGAGAGACTGAGTGAGGAGAGAGACTGAGTGAGGAGAGAGACTGAGTGAGGAGAGAGACTGAGTGAGGAGAGAGAGACTGAGTGAGGAGAGAGAGACTGAGTGAGGAGAGAGACTGAGTGAGGAGAGAGACTGAGTGAGGAGAGAGACTGAGTGAGGAGAGAGAGACTGAGTGAGAGAGAGACTGAGTGAGGAGAGAGAGACTGAGTGAGGAGAGAGAGACTGAGTGGGGAGAGATACTGAGTGAGGAGAGAGACTGAGCGATGAGAGAGACTGAGTGAGGAGAGAGAGACTGAGTGAGGAGAGAGAGACTGAGTGAGGAGAGAGACTGAGTGAGGAGAGAGACTGAGTGAGGAGAGAGACTGAGTGAGGAGAGAGACTGAGTGAGGAGAGAGACTGAGTGAGGAGAGAGAGAGAGACTGAGTGAGAGAGAGACTGAGTGAGGAGTGAGGAGAGAGACTGAGTGAGGGAGAGAGACTGAGTGAGGAGAGAGACTGAGTGAGGAGAGAGACTGAGTGAGGAGAGAGAGACTGAGTGAGGAGGAGAGAGACTGAGTGAGGGAGAGAGACTGAGTGAGGAGAGAGAGACTGAGTGAGGAGAGAGACTGAGTGAGGAGAGAGAGACTGAGTGAGGAGAGAGACTGAGTGAGGAGAGAGACTGAGTGAGGATAGAGAGACTGAGTGAGGAGAGAGACTGAGTGAGGAGAGAGAGACTGAGTGAGAGAGAGAGACTGAGTGAGGAGAGAGAGACTGAGTGAGGAGAGAGAGACTGAGTGAGGAGAGACTGAGTGAAGACTGAGTGAGGAGAGAGACTGAGTGAGGGAGAGAGACTGAGTGAGGGAGAGAGACTGAGAGGAGGAGAGAGACTGAGTGAGGAGAGAGAGACTGAGTGAGGAGAGAGACTGAGTGAGAGAGAGAGACTGAGAGAGAGACTGACTGAGTGAGAGACTGAGTGAGGACTGAGTGAGGAGAGAGAGACTGAGTGTGAGAGAGAGACTGAGTGAGGAGAGACTGAGTGAGGAGAGAGACTGAGTGAGGAGAGAGACTGAGTGAGGAGAGAGACTGAGTGAGGAGAGAGAGACTGAGTGAGGAGAGACTGAGTGAGGAGAGAGAGACTGAGTGAGAGAGAGACTGAGTGAGGAGAGAGAGACTGAGTGAGGAGAGAGAGACTGAGTGAGGAGAGAGACTGAGTGAGGAGAGAGAGACTGAGTGAGGAGAGAGAGACTGAGTGAGGAGAGAGAGACTGAGTGAGGAGAGAGACTGAGTGAGGAGAGAGAGACTGAGTGAGGAGAGAGACTGAGTGAGGAGAGAGAGACTGAGTGAGGAGAGAGAGACTGAGTGAGGAGAGAGACTGAGTGAGGAGGAGAGACTGAGTGAGGAGAGAGACTGAGTGAGGAGAGAGACTGAGTGAGGAGAGAGAGACTGAGTGAGGAGAGAGAGACTGAGTGAGGAGAGAGACTGAGTGAGGAGAGAGAGACTGAGTGAGGAGAGAGACTGAGTGAGGAGAGAGACTGAGTGAGGAGAGAGAGACTGAGTGAGGAGAGAGACTGAGTGAGGAGAGAGAGACTGAGTGAGGAGAGAGAGACTGAGTGAGGAGAGAGACTGAGTGAGGAGAGAGAGACTGAGTGAGGAGAGAGACTGAGTGAGGAGAGAGACTGAGAGAGACTAGAGAGACTGAGGAGGGAGAGAGACTGAGTGAGGAGAGAGAGACTGAGTGAGGAGAGAGAGACTGAGTGAGGAGAGAGACTGAGTGAGAGAGAGGAGAGAGAGAGACTGAGTGAGGAGAGAGACTGAGTGAGGAGAGAGAGACTGAGTGAGGACTGAGTGAGAGACTCAGTGAGAGAGAGAGAGACTGAGACTGAGTGAGAGAGAGAGACTGAGTGAGAGAGAGACTGAGAGGAGAGAGACTGAGTGAGGAGAGAGAGACTGAGTGAGGAGAGAGACTGAGTGAGGGAGAGAGACTGAGTGAGGATAGAGAGACTGAGTGAGGAGAGAGAGACTGAGTGAGGAGAGAGACTGAGTGAGGAGAGAGAGACTGAGTGAGGAGAGAGAGACTGGGTGAGGAGAGAGAACTGAGGAGAGAGAGACTGAGTCAGGAGAGAGAGACTGAGTGAGGAGAGAGACTGAGTGAGGAGAGAGACTGAGTGAGGAGAGAGAGACTGAGTGAGGAGAGAGAGACTGAGTGAGGAGAGAGACTGAGTGAGGAGAGAGAGACTGAGCGAGGAGAGAGACTGAGTGAGGAGAGCTGAATACTGAGTGAGGAGAGAGAGACTGAGTGAGGAGAGAGAGACTGAGTGAGGAGAGAGAGACTGAGTGAGGAGAGAGACTGAGTGAGGAGAGAGACTGAGTGAGGAGAGAGAGACTGAGTGAGGAGAGAGACTGAGCAGACTAATGAGTGAGAGAGAGAGACTGAGTGAGGAGAGAGACTGAGTGAGGAGAGAGAGACTGAGTGAGGAGAGAGACTGAGTGAGGAGAGAGAGACTGAGTGAGGAGAGAGAGACTGAGTGAGAGAGAGAGTAGACTGAGTGAGGAGAGAAACTGAGTGAGGAGAGAGAGACTGAGTGAGGAGAGAGAGACTGAGTGAGGAGAGAGAATGAGTGAGGAGAGTGACTGAGTGAGGAGAGAGAGACTGAGTGAGGAGAGAGAGACTGAGTGAGGAGAGAGAGACTGAGTGAGGAGAGAGACTGAGTGAGGAGAGAGAGACTGAGTGAGGAGAGAGAGACTGAGTGAGGAGAGAGACTGAGTGAGGAGAGAGACTGAGTGAGGAGAGAGAAGACTGAGTGAGGAGAGAGAGACTGAGTGAGGAGAGAGAGACTGAGTGAGGAGAGAGAGACTGAGTGAGGAGAGAGACTGAGTGAGGAGAGAGAGACTGAGTGAGGAGAGAGAGACTGAGTGAGGAGAGAGAGAGAAGAGACTGAGTGAGGAGAGAGGAGTGAGGAGAGAGAGACTGAGTGAGGAGAGAGACTGAGAGAGACTGAGTGAGGAGAGAGACTGAGTGAGGAGAGAGAGACTGAGTGAGGAGAGAGAAACTGAGTGAGGAGAGAGAGACTGAGTGAGGAGAGAGAGACTGAGTGAGGAGAGAGAGACTGAGTGAGGAGAGAGACTGAGTGAGGAGAGAGAGACTGAGTGAGGAGAGAGACTGAGTGAGGAGAGAGAGACTGAGTGAGGAGAGAGAGACTGAGTGAGGAGAGAGATTGACTGAGTGAGGAGAGAGAGACTGAGTGAGGAGACAGACTGAGTGAGGAGAGAGAGACTGAGTGAGGAGAGAGAGACTGAGTGGGGAGAGAGACTGAGTCAGGAGGAGAGAGACTGAGAGGAGAGAGAAACTGAGTGAGAGAGAGACTGAGTGAGGATGAGAGAGACTGAGTGAGAGAGAGACTGAGTGAGGAGAGAGAGACTGAGTGAGGAGAGAGAGACTGAGTGAGGAGAGAGACTGAGTGAGGAGAGAAACTGAGTGAGGAGAGAGACTGAGTGAGGAGAGAAGACTGAGTGAGGATAGAGAGACTGAGTGAGGGAGAGAGAGACTGAGTGAGAGAGAGAGAGACTGAGTGAGGAGAGAGAGACTGAGTGAGAGAGAGAGAGAGAGACTGAGTGAGAGAGAGAGAGACTGAGTGAGGAGAGAGACTGAGTGAGGAGAGAGACTGAGTGAGGAGAGAGAGACTGAGTGAGGAGAGAGAGACTGAGTGAGGAGAGAGACTGAGGAGAGAGAGACTGAGTGAGGAGAGAGAGACTGAGTGAGGAGAGAGAGACTGAGTGAGGAGAGAGACTGAGTGAGGAGAGAGAGACTGAGTGAGGAGAGAGACTGAGTGAGAGAGAGAGACTGAGTGAGGAGAGAGAGACTGAGTGGAGGAGAGAGACTGAGAGGAGAGAGAGACTGAGTGAGGAGAGAGACTGACTGAGTGAGGAGAGAGACTGAGGAGAGAGAGACTGAGTGAGGAGAGAGAGACTGAGTGAGAGACTGAGTCAGGAGAGAGAGACTGAGTGAGGAGAGAGAGACTGAGTGAGGAGAGAGACTGAGTGAGGAGAGAGAGAGAGACTGAGTGAGGAGAGAGAGACTGAGTGAGAGAGAGACTGAGTGAGGAGAGAGAGACTGAGTGAGGAGAGAGACTGAGTGAGGATAGAGAGACTGAGTGAGGAGAGAGACTGAGTGAGGAGAGAGAGACTGAGTGAGTGAGTGAGAGAGAGACTGAGTGAGGAGAGAGACTGAGTGAGGAGAGAGACTGAGTGAGAGAGAGAGACTGAGTGAGGAGAGAGACTGACTGAGTGAGGAGAGAGAGACTGAGTGAGGATAGAGAGACTGAGTGAGGAGAGAGAGACTGAGTGAGGAAGAGAGAGAGACTGAGTGAGGAGAGAGAGACTGAGTGAGGGAGAGAGACTGAGTGAGGAGAGAGAAGACTGAGTGAGGAGAGAGAGGAGTGAGAGAGACTGAGTGAGGAGAGAGAGACTGAGTGAGGAGAGAGAGACTGAGTGAGGAGAGAGACTGAGAGACTGAGGAGAGAGAGACTGAGTGAGGAGAGAGAGACTGAGTGAGGAGAGAGACTGAGTGAGGAGAGAGACTGAGTGAGGAGAGGAGAGAGAGACTGAGTGAGGGAGAGAGACTGAGTGAGGAGAGAGAACTGACTGAGTGAGGAGAGAGACTGAGTGAGGAGAGAGAGACTGAGTGAGGAGAGAGAGACTGAGTGAGGAGAGAGAGACTGAGTGAGGAGAGAGAGACTGAGTGAGGAGAGAGAGACTGAGTGAGGAGAGAGAGACTGAGTGAGGAGAGAGAGACTGAGTGAGGAGAGAGAGACTGAGTGAGGAGAGAGAGACTGAGTGAGGAGGAGAGAGACTGAGTGAGGAGAGAGAGACTGAGTGAGGAGAGAGAGACTGAGTGAGGGAGAGAGACTGAGTGAGAGAGAGAGACTGAGTGAGGAGAGAGAGACTGAGTGAGGAGAGAGAGACTGAGTGAGGGAGAGACTGAGTGAGGAGAGAAACTGAGTGAGGAGAGAGACTGAGTGAGGAGAGCAAGACTGAGTGAGGAGAGAGAGACTGAGTGAGGATAGAGAGACTCAGTGAGGAGAGAGAGACTGAGTGAGGAGGAGAGAGACTGAGTGAGGAGAGAGAGACTGAGTGAGGAGAGAGAGACTGAGTGAGGAGAGCAATACTGAGTGAGGATAGAGAGACTGAGTGAGGATAGAGAGACTCAGTGAGGAGAGAGAGACTGAGTGAGGAGAGAGACTGAGTGAGGAGAGAGAGACTGAGTGAGGAGAGAGAGACTGGGTGAGTAACTGAGTGAGGAGAGAGACTGAGTGAGGAGAGAGAGACTGAGTGAGGAGAGAGAGACTGAGTGAGGAGAGAGAGACTGAGTGAGGAGAGAGACTGAGTGAGGAGAGAGAGACTGAGTGAGGAGAGAGAGACTGAGTGAGGAGAGAGAGAGAGAGAGAGACTGAGGAGAGAGACTGAGTGAGGAGAGAGAGACTGAGTGAGGAGAGAGAAACTGAGTGAGGAGAGAGACTGAGTGAGAGAGAGAGACTGAGTGAGAGAGAGAGAAACTGAGTGAGGAGAGAGAGACTGAGTGAGGAGAGAGAGACTGAGTGAGGAGAGAGAGACTGAGTGAGGAGAGAGACTGAGTCAGGAGAGAGACTGAGTGAGGAGAGAGAGACTGAGTGAGGAGAGAGAAACTGAGGAGAGAGACTGAGTGAGGAGAGAGAGACTGAGTGAGGAGAGAGAGACTGAGTGAGGAGAGAGACTGAGTGAGGAGAGAGAGACTGAGTGAGGAGAGAGAGACTGAGTGAGGAGAGAGACTGAGTGAGGAGAGAGAGACTGAGTGAGGAGAGAGAGACTGAGTGAGGAGAGAGACTGAGTCAGAGAGAGAGACTGAGGAGGAGAGACTGAGTGAGGGAGAGAGACTCAGTGAGGAGAGAGAGACTGAATGAGGAGAGAGACTGAGTGAGGAGAGAGAGACTGAGTGAGGAGACAGACTGAGTGAGGAGAGAGAGACTGAGTGAGGAGAGAGAGACTGAGTGGGGAGAGAGACTGAGTGAGGAGAGAGAGACTGAGTGAGGAGAGAGAAACTGAGTGAGGAGAGAGACTGAGTGAGGATAGAGAGACTCAGTGAGGAGAGAGACTCAGTGAGGAGAGAGAGACTGAGTGAGGAGAGAGAGACTGAGTGAGGAGAGAGACTGAGTGAGGAGAGAAACTGAGCGAGGAGAGAGACTGAGTGAGGAGAGCAATACTGAGTGAGGATAGAGAGACTGAGTGAGGATAGAGAGACTCAGTGAGGAGAGAGAGACTGAGTAAGGAGAGAGACTGAGTGAGGAGAGAGAGACTGAGTGAGGAGAGAGAGACTGAGTGAGGAGAGCAATACTGAGTGAGGATAGAGAGACTGAGTGAGGATAGAGAGACTCAGTGAGGAGAGAGAGACTGAGTAAGGAGAGAGACTGAGTGAGGAGAGAGAGACTGAGTGAGGAGAGAGAGACTGGGTGAGGAGAGAGTAACTGAGTGAGGAGAGAGACTGAGTCAGGAGAGAGAGACTGAGTGAGGAGAGAGACTGAGTGAGGAGAGAGACTGAGTGAGAGAGAGAGACTGAGTGAGGAGAGGAGAGAGAGACTGAGTGAGGAGAGAGAGACTGAGTGAGGAGAGAGAAACTGAGTGAGGAGAGAGAGACTGAGTGAGGAGAGAGAGACTGAGTGAGGAGAGAGAGACTGAGTGAGGAGAGAGACTGAGTCAGGAGAGAGAGACTGAGTGAGGAGAGAGAGACTGAGTGAGGAGAGAGAGACTGAGTGAGGAGAGAGACTGAGTGAGGAGAGAGAGACTGAGTGAGGAGAGAGAGACTGAGTGAGGAGAGAGACTGAGTGAGGAGAGAGAGACTGAGTGAGGAGAGAGACTGAGTGAGGAGAGAGAGACTGAGTGAGGAGAGAGAGACTGAGTGAGGAGAGAGAGACTGAGTGAGGAGAGAGACTGAGTGAGAGAGAGGAGACTGAGTGAGGAGAGAGACTGAGTGAGGAGAGAGAGACTGAGTGAGGAGAGAGACTGAGTGAGGAGAGAGAGACTGAGTGAGGGAGAGAGACTGAGTGAGGAGAGAGACTGAGTGAGGAGAGAGAGACTGAGTAGGAGAGAGAGACTGAGTGAGGAGAGAGACTGAGTGAGGAGGAGAGAGACTGAGTGAGGAGAGAGAGACTGAGTGAGGAGAGAGAGACTGAGTGAGGAGAGAGAGACTGAGTGAGGAGAGAGACTGAGTGAGGAGAGAGAGACTGAGTGAGGAGAGAGACTGAGTGAGGAGAGAGAGACTGAGTGAGGAGAGAGAGACTGAGTGAGGAGAGAGACTGAGTGAGGAGAGAGACTGAGAGAAACTGAGGAGGAGAGAGACTGAGTGAGGAGAGCAGACTGAGTGAGGAGAGAGACTGAGTGAGGAGAGAGACTCAGTGAGGAGAGAGAGACTGAGTGAGGAGGAGAGAGACTGAGTGAGGAGAGAGAGACTGAGTGAGGAGAGAGAGACTGAGTGAGGAGAGCAAGAACTGAGTGAGGAGAGAGAGACTGAGTGAGGATAGAGAGACTCAGTGAGAGAGAGAGACTGAGTGAGAGAGAGAGACTGAGTGAGGAGAGAGAGACTGAGTGAGGAGAGAGAGACTGGGTGAGGAGAGAGACTGAGTGAGGAGAGAGACTGAGTGAGGAGAGAGAGACTGAGTGAGGAGAGAGAGAGTGAGGAGAGAGAGAGACTGAGTGAGGAGAGAGACTGAGTGAGGAGAGAGAGACTGAGTGAGGAGAGAGAGACTGAGTGAGAGAGAGAGTGAGAGACTGACTGAGGAGGAGAGAGACTGAGTGAGGAGAGAGAGACTGAGTGAGGAGAGAGAAGGACTGAGTGAGGAGAGAGAGACTGAGTGAGGAGGAGAGACTGAGTGAGGAGAGAGACTGAGTGAGGAGAGAGAGACTGAGACTGAGTGAGGAGAGAGAGACTGAGTGAGGAGGAGAGACTGAGTGAGGAGAGAGAGTGAGGAGAGAGAGACTGAGTGAGGGAGAGAGACTGAGTGAGGAGAGAGAGACTGAGTGAGAGAGACAGACTGAGTGAGGAGAGAGAGACTGAGTGAGGAGAGAGAGACTGAGTGAGGAGAGAGAGACTGAGAGGAGAGAGAGACTGAGTGAGGAGAGAGAGACTGAGTGAGGAGAGAGACTGAGTGAGGATAGAGAGACTCAGTGAGGAGAGAGACTGAGTGAGGAGAGAGACTGACTGAGGAGAGAGACTGAGTGAGGAGAGAGACTGAGTGAGGAGAGGAGAGAGAGACTGAGTGAGGAGAGAATACTGAGTGAGGATAGAGAGACTGAGTGAGGATAGAGAGACTGAGTGAGGAGAGAGAGACTGAGTGAGAGAGACTGAGTGAGGAGAGAGAGACTGAGTGAGGAGAGAGAGACTGAGTGAGGAGAGAGAGACTGAGTGAGGATAGAGAGACTAGAGAGACTCAGTGAGGAGAGAGAGACTGAGTGAGGAGAGAGACTGAGTGAGGAGAGAGAGACTGAGTGAGGAGAGAGAGACTGAGTGAGGAGAGAGTAACTGAGTGAGGAGAGAGACTGAGTGAGGAGAGAGAGACAGGAGAGAGAGACTGAGTGAGGAGAGAGACTGAGTGAGGAGAGAGAGACTGAGTGAGGAGAGAGAGACTGAGTGAGGAGAGAGACTGAGTGAGGAGAGAGAGACTGAGTGAGGAGAGAGACTGAGTGAGGAGAGAGACTGAGTGAGGAGAGAGACTGAGTGAGACTGAGAGAGAGAGACTGAGTGAGGAGAGAGACTGAGTGAGGAGAGAGACTGAGAGAGAGACTGAGTGAGGAGAGAGAGACTGAGTGAGGAGAGAGACTGAGTGAGGAGAGAGACTGAGTGAGGAGAGAGAGACTGAGTGAGGAGAGAGAGAGAGACTGAGTGAGGAGAGAGACTGAGTGAGGAGAGAGAGACTGAGTGAGGAGAGAGAAACTGAGTGAGGAGAGAGAAACTGAGTGAGGAGAGAGAGACTGAGTGAGGAGAGAGAGACTGAGTGAGGAGAGAGACTGAGTGAGGAGAGAGAGACTGAGTGAGGAGAGAGACTGAGTGAGGATGAGAGAGACTGAGACTGAGAGAGGAGAGAGAGACTGAGTGAGGAGAGACTGAGTGAGGAGAGAGAGACTGAGGAGAGAGACTGAGGAGAGAGAGACTGAGTGAGGAGAGAGAGACTGAGTGGGGAGAGAGACTGAGTGAGGAGAGAGAGACTGAGTGAGGAGAGAGAGACTGAGTGGGGAGAGAGACTGAGTGAGGAGAGAGAGACTGAGTGAGGAGAGAGAGACTGAGTGAGGAGAGAGAGACTGAGTGAGGAGAGAAGACTGAGTGAGGAGAGAGACTGAGTGAGGAGAGAGAGACTGAGTGAGGGAGAGAGACTGAGTGAGGAGAGAGAGACTGAGTGAGGAGAGAGAGACTGAGTGAGAGAGAGACTGAGTGAGGAGAGAAACTGAGTGAGGAGAGAGACTGAGTGAGGAGAGCAATACTGAGTGAGGATAGAGAGACTGAGTGAGGATAGAGAGACTCAGTGAGGAGAGAGAGACTGAGTGAGGAGAGAGACTGAGTGAGGAGAGAGAGACTGAGTGAGGAGAGAGAGACTGAGTGAGGAGAGCAATAATGAGTGAGGATAGAGAGACTGAGTGAGGATAGAGAGACTCAGTGAGGAGAGAGAGACTGAGTAAGGAGAGAGACTGAGTGAGAGACTGAGAGAGACTGAGTGAGGAGAGAGAGACTGAGTGAGGAGAGAGAGACTGAGTGAGGAGAGAGAGACTGAGTGAGGAGAGAGAGACTGAGTGAGGAGAGAGACTGAGTGAGGAGAGAGAGACTGAGTGAGGAGAGAGAGACTGAGTGAGAGAGAGAGACTGAGTGAGGAGAGAGAGACTGAGTGAGGAGAGAGAGACTGAGTGAGGAGAGACTGAGTGAGGAGAGAGACTGAGTGAGGAGAGAGAGACTGAGTGAGGAGAGAGACTGAGTGAGGAGAGAGACTGAGTGAGGAGAGAGAGACTGAGTGAGGAGAGAGAGACTGAGTGAGGAGAGAGAGACTGAGTGAGGAGAGAGAGACTGAGTGAGAGAGAGACTGAGTGAGGAGATGACTGAGTGAGGAGAGAGAGACTGAGTGAGGAGAGAGACTGAGAGAGACTGAGTGAGGAGAGAGAGACTGAGTGAGGAGAGGAGAGAGAGATTGACTGAGTGAGGAGAGAGAGACTGAGTGAGGAGAGAGACTGAGTGAGGAGAGAGAGACTGAGTGAGGAGGGAGACTGAGTGAGGATAGAGAGACTGAGTGAGGAGAGAGAGACTGAGTGAGAGAGATTGACTGAGTGAGGAGAGAGAGACTGAGTGAGGAGACAGACTGAGTGAGGAGAGAGAGACTGAGTGAGGAGAGAGAGACTGAGTGGGGAGAGAGACTGAGTGAGGAGAGAGAGACTGAGTGAGGAGAGAGAAACTGAGTGAGGAGAGAGACTGAGTGAGGATAGAGAGACTGAGTGAGGAGAGAGACTGAGTGAGGAGAGAGAGACTGAGTGAGGAGAGAGAGACTGAGTGAGGAGAGAGACTGAGTGAGGAGAGAAACTGAGCGAGGAGAGAGACTGAGTGAGGAGAGAGACTGAGTGAGGATAGAGAGACTGAGTGAGGAGAGAGACTGAGTGAGGAGAGAGAGACTGAGTGAGGAGGAGAGAGACTGAGTGAGGGAGAGAGACTGAGTGAGGAGAGAGAGAGACTGAGACTGAGGAGAGAGAGACTGAGTGAGGATAGAGAGACTGAGTGAGGATAGAGAGACTGAGTGAGGAGAGAGAGACTGAGTGAGGAGAGAGACTGAGTGAGGAGAGAGAGACTGAGTGAGGAGAGAGAGACTGGGTGAGAGAGAGAGTAACTGAGTGAGGAGAGAGACTGAGTGAGGAGAGAGAGACTGAGTGAGGAGACAGACTGAGTGAGGAGAGAGAGACTGAGTGAGGAGAGAGAGACTGAGTGAGTGAGAGAGAGAGACTGAGTGAGGAGAGAGACTGAGTGAGGAGAGAGACTGAGTGAGGAGAGAGAGACTGAGTGAGGAGAGAGACTGAGTGAGGAGAGAGAGAGAGTGAGGAGAGAGAGACTGGTGAGGAGAGAGACTGAGTGAGGAGAGAGACTGAGTGAGGAGAGAGACTGAGTGAGGAGAGAGAGACTGAGTGAGGAGAGAGACTGAGTGAGGGAGAGAGACTGAGTGAGAGAGAGAGAGACTGAGTGAGGAGAGACTGAGAGACTGAGTGAGGAGAGAGAGACTGAGTGAGGAGAGAGAGACTGAGTGAGGAGAGAGACTGAGTGAGGAGAATGACTGAGTGAGGAGAGAGAGACTGAGTCAGGAGAGAGAGACTGAGTGAGGAGAGAGAGACTGAGTGAGGAGAGAGAGACTGAGTGAGGAGAGAGAGACTGAGTGAGGAGAGAGACTGAGTGAGGAGAGAGAAACTGAGTGAGGAGAGAGACTGAGTGAGGATAGAGAGACTCAGTGAGGAGAGAGACTGAGTGAGGAGAGAGAGACTGAGTGAGGAGAGAGAGACTGAGTGAGGAGAGAGACTGAGTGAGGAGAGAAACTGAGCGAGGAGAGAGACTGAGTGAGGAGAGCAATACTGAGTGAGGATAGAGAGACTGAGTGAGGAGAGAGAGACTGAGTGAGGAGAGAGAGACTGAGTAGGAGGAGAGAGACTGAGTGAGGAGAGAGAGACTGAGTGAGGAGAGAGAGACTGAGTGAGGAGAGAGACTGAGTGAGGATAGAGAGACTGAGTGAGGATAGAGAGAGTGAGAGAGAGAGACTGAGTAAGGAGAGAGACTGAGTGAGGAGAGAGAGACTGAGTGAGGAGAGAGAGACTGAGTGAGGAGAGAGAGACTGAGTGAGGAGAGAGACTGAGTGAGAGAGAGAGACTGAGTGAGGAGAGAGAGACTGAGTGAGGAGAGAGAGACTGAGTGAGGAGAGAGAGACTGAGTGAGGGAGAGAGACTGAGTGAGAGAGAGACTGAGTGAGGAGAGAGAGACTGAGTGAGGAGATTGACTGAGTGAGGAGAGAGACTGACTGAGTGAGGAGAGAGAGACTGAGTGAGGAGAGAGAAACTGAGTGAGGAGAGAGAAACTGAGTGAGACTGAGGAGAGAGAGACTGAGTGAGGAGAGAGAGACTGAGTGAGGAGAGAGAGACTGAGTGAGGAGAGAGACTGAGAGGAGACTGACTGAGTGAGGGAGAGAGACTGAGTGAGAGAGAGAGACTGAGTGAGGAGAGAGAGACTGAGTGAGGAGAGAGAGACTGAGTGAGGAGAGAGACTGAGTGAGGAGAGAGACTGAGTGAGGAGAGAGAGACTGAGTGAGGAGAGAGACTGAGTGAGAGGAGAGAGAGACTGAGTGAGGAGAGAGACTGAGTGAGGATAGAGAGACTGAGTGAGGAGAGAGACTGACTGAGTGAGGAGAGACTGAGTGAGGAGAGAGAGACTGAGTGAGGAGACAGACTGAGTGAGGAGAGAGAGACTGAGTGAGGAGAGAGAGACTGAGTGGGGAGAGAGACTGAGTCAGGAGAGAGAGACTGAGTGAGGAGAGAGAAACTGAGTGAGGAGAGAGACTGAGTGAGGATAGAGAGACTCAGTGAGGAGAGAGACTCAGTGAGGAGAGAGAGACTGAGTGAGGAGAGAGAGACTGAGTGAGGAGAGAGACTGAGTGAGGAGAGAAACTGAGCGAGGAGAGAGACTGAGTGAGGAGAGCAATACTGAGTGAGGATAGAGAGACTGAGTGAGGAGAGAGACTGAGTGAGGAGAGAGACTGAGTGAGGAGAGAGACTGAGTGAGGAGAGAGAAACTGAGTGAGGAGAGAGAGACTGAGTGAGGAGAGCAATACTGAGTGAGGATAGAGAGACTGAGTGAGGAGAGAGACTGAGTGAGGAGAGAGAGACTGAGTAAGGAGAGAGACTGAGTGAGGAGAGAGAGACTGAGTGAGGAGAGAGAGACTGGGTGAGGAGAGAGACTGAGTGAGGAGAGAGACTGAGTCAGGAGAGAGAGACTGAGTGAGGAGACAGACTGAGTGAGGAGAGAGAGACTGAGTGAGGAGAGAGAGACTGAGTGGGGAGAGAGACTGAGTGAGGAGAGAGAGACTGAGTGAGGAGAGAGAGACTGAGTGAGGAGAGAGAGACTGAGTGAGGAGAGAGAGACTGAGTGAGGAGAGAGAGACTGAGTGAGAGAGAGACTGAGTGAGGAGAGAGAGACTGAGTGAGGAGAGAGAGACTGAGGAGAGAGACTGAGGAGAGAGAGACTGAGTGAGGAGAGAGACTGAGTGAGGAGAGAGAGACTGAGTGAGGAGAGAGAGACTGAGTGAGGAGAGAGACTGAGTGAGGGAGAGAGACTGAGTGAGGAGAGAGAGACTGAGTGAGGAGAGAGAAACTGAGTGAGGAGAGAGAGACTGAGTGAGGAGAGAGAGACTGAGTGAGAGAGAGAGAGACTGAGTGAGGAGAGAGAGACTGAGTGAGGAGGAGACTGAGTGAGGAGAGAGACTGAGTGAGGAGAGAGAGACTGAGTGAGGAGATTGACTGAGTGAGGAGAGAGAGACTGAGACTGAGTGAGGAGAGAGAGACTGAGTGAGGAGAGAGAGACTGAGTGAGGAGAGAGAGACTGAGTGAGGAGAGAGAGACTGAGTGAGGAGAGAGACTGAGTGAGGAGAGAGACTGAGTGAGGATAGAGAGACTCAGTGAGGAGAGAGACTGAGTGAGGAGAGAGAGACTGAGTGAGGGAGAGAGAGACTGAGTGAGGAGAGAGACTGAGTGAGAGAGAGAGACTGAGTGAGGAGAGAGACTGAGTGAGAGAGAGAGACTGAGTGAGGAGAGAGAGACTGAGTGAGGAGATACTGAGTGAGGATAGAGAGACTGAGTGAGGAGAGAGACTCAGTGAGGAGAGAGAGACTGAGTAAGGAGAGAGAGAGACTGAGGAGAGAGAGACTGAGTGAGGAGAGAGAGACTGAGTGAGGAGAGCAAGACTGAGTGAGGAGAGAGACTGAGTGAGGATAGAGAGAGAGAGAGACTGAGTGAGGAGAGAGACTGAGACTGAGTGAGGAGAGAGAGACTGAGTGAGGAGAGAGAGACTGAGTGAGGAGAGAGACTGACAGGAGAGAGAGACTGAGTGAGAGAGAGAAACTGAGTGAGGAGAGAGAAACTGAGTGAGGAGAGAGAGACTGAGTGAGGAGAGAGACTGAGTGAGGATAGAGAGACTGAGTGAGGAGAGAGAGACTGAGTGAGATTGACTGAGTGAGGAGATTGACTGAGTGAGGAGGAGAGAGACTGAGTGAGGAGAGAGACTGAGTGAGGAGAGAGAGACTGAGTGAGAGAGACTGAGTGAGGAGAGATTGACTGAGTGAGTGAGGAGAGAGACTGAGTGAGGAGAGAGAGACTGAGTGAGGAGAGAGACTGAGTCAGGAGAGAGAGACTGAGTGAGGAGGGAGACTGAGTGAGGATAGAGAGACTCAGTGAGGAGAGAGAGACTGAGTGAGGAGATTGACTGAGTGAGGAGAGAGAGACTGAGTGAGGAGACAGACTGAGTGAGGAGAGAGAGACTGAGTGAGGAGAGAGAGACTGAGTGGGGAGAGAGACTGAGTCAGGAGAGAGAGACTGAGTGAGGAGAGAGAAACTGAGTGAGGAGAGAGACTGAGTGAGGATAGAGAGACTCAGTGAGGAGAGAGACTCAGTGAGGAGAGAGAGACTGAGTGAGGAGAGAGAGACTGAGTGAGGAGAGAGACTGAGTGAGGAGAGAAACTGAGCGAGGAGAGAGACTGAGTGAGGAGAGCAATACTGAGTGAGGATAGAGAGACTGAGTGAGGATAGAGAGACTGAGTGAGGAGAGAGAGACTGAGTAAGGAGAGAGACTGAGTGAGGAGAGAGAGACTGAGTGAGGAGAGAGAGACTGAGTGAGGAGAGCAGACTGAGTGAGGATAGAGAGACTGAGTGAGGATAGAGAGACTGAGTGAGGAGAGAGAGACTGAGTGAGGAGAGAGACTGAGTGAGGAGAGAGAGACTGAGTGAGGAGAGAGAGACTGGGTGAGGAGAGAGTAACTGAGTGAGGAGAGAGACTGAGTGAGGAGAGAGAGACTGAGTGAGGAGACAGACTGAGTGAGGAGAGAGAGACTGAGTGAGGAGAGAGAGACTGAGTGGGGAGAGAGACTGAGTCAGGAGAGAGAGACTGAGTGAGGAGAGAGAAACTGAGTGAGGAGAGAGAAACTGAGTGAGGAGAGAGAGACTGAGTGAGGAGAGAGAGACTGAGTGAGGAGAGAGACTGAGTCAGGAGAGAGAGACTGAGTGAGGAGAGAGAGACTGGGTGAGGAGAGAGAAACTGAGTGAGGAGAGAGACTGAGTGAGGAGAGAGAGACTGAGTGAGGAGAGAGAGACTGAGTGAGGAGAGAGACTGAGTCAGGAGAGAGAGACTGAGTGAGGAGAGAGAAACTGAGTGAGGAGAGAGAAACTGAGTGAGGAGAGAGAGACTGAGTGAGGAGAGAGAGACTGAGTGAGGAGAGAGACTGAGTCAGGAGAGAGAGACTGAGTGAGGAGGGAGACTGAGTGAGGATAGAGAGACTCAGTGAGGAGAGAGAGACTGAGTGAGGAGATTGACTGAGTGAGGAGAGAGAGACTGAGTGAGGAGAGAGAGACTGAGTGAGGAGAGAGAGACTGAGTGAGGAGAGAGAGACTGAGTGAGGAGAGAGAGACTGAGTGAGGAGAGAGAGACTGAGTGAGGAGAGAGAGACTGAGTGAGGATGAGAGAGACTGAGTGAGAGAGAGACTGAGTGAGGAGAGAGAGACTGAGTGAGGAGAGAGAGACTGAGTGAGGAGAGAGACTGAGTGAGGAGAGAAACTGAGAGGAGGAGAGAGACTGAGTGAGGAGAGAGACTGGGTGAGGATAGAGAGACTGAGTGAGGAGAGAGAGACTGAGTGAGGAGAGAGAGACTGAGTGAGGAGAGAGACTGAGTGAGAGAGAGACTGAGTGAGGAGAGAGAGACTGAGTGAGGAGAGCAATAATGAGTGAGGATAGAGAGACTGAGTGAGGATAGAGAGACTGAGTGAGGAGAGAGAGACTGAGTGAGGAGAGAGACTGAGTGAGGAGAGAGAGAGAGAGTGAGGAGAGAGAGACTGAGTGAGGAGAGAGACTGAGTGAGGAGAGAGAGACTGAGTGAGGAGAGAGAGACTGAGTGAGGAGAGAGAGACTGAGTGAGACTGAGGAGAGAGAGACTGAGTGAGGGAGAGAGACTGAGTGAGGAGAGAGACTGAGTGAGGAGAGAGACTGAGTGAGGAGAGAGAGACTGAGTGAGGAGAGAGACTGAGTGAGGAGAGAGAGACTGAGTGAGGAGAGAGACTGAGTGAGGAGAGAGACTGAGTGAGGAGAGAGAGACTGAGTGAGGGAGAGAGACTGATTGAGGAGAGAGACTGAGTGAGGAGATTGACTGAGTGAGGAGATTGACTGAGTGAGAGAGAGAGACTGAGTGAGAGAGAGAGACTGAGTGAGGGAGAAGGAGAGACTGAGTGAGGAGAGAGAGACTGATTGAGGGGAGAAACTGAGTGAGAATGCCTGGGTGAGTAGAGAGAGACTGAGTGAGGAGAGAGAGACTGAGTGAGGAGAGAGAGACTGAGTGAGGAGATTGACTGAGTGAGGAGAGACTGAGTGAGACTGAGAGAGAGACTGAGTGAGGAGAGAGACTGAGTCAGGAGAGAGAGACTGAGTGAGGAGAGAGAGACTGAGTGAGGAGAGAGAGACTGAGTAAGGAGAGAGACTGAGTGAGGAGAGAGAGACTGAGTGAGGAGAGAGAGACTGAGTGAGGAGAGCAATACTGAGTGAGGAGAGAGACTGAGTGAGGAGAGAGAGACTGAGTGAGGAGAGAGAGAGACTGAGTGAGGAGAGAGAGACTGAGTGAGGAGAGAGAGACTGAGTGAGGGAGAGAGACTGAGTGAGGAGAGAGAGAGAGACTGAGTGAGGAGAGAGAAACTGAGTGAGGAGAGAGACTGAGTGACTGAGTGAGGAGAGAGACTGAGTGAGGAGAGAGACTGAGTCAGGAGAGAGAGACTGAGTGAGGAGAGAGACTGAGTGAGGAGAGAGACTGAGTGAGGAGAGAGAGACTGAGTGAGAGAGACTGAGTGAGGAGAGAGAGACTGAGTGAGGAGAGAGAGACTGAGTGAGGAGAGAGAGACTGAGTGGGGAGAGAGACTGAGTCAGGAGAGAGAGACTGAGTGAGGAGAGAGAAACTGAGTGAGGAGAGAGACTGAGTGAGGATAGAGAGACTGAGTGAGGAGAGAGACTGAGTGAGGAGAGAGAGACTGAGTGAGGAGAGAGAGACTGAGTGGGGAGAGAGACTGAGTGAGGAGAGAAACTGAGCGAGGAGAGAGACTGAGTGAGGAGAGCAATACTGAGTGAGGATAGAGAGACTGAGTGAGGATAGAGAGACTCAGTGAGGAGAGAGAGACTGAGTAAGGAGAGAGACTGAGTGAGGAGAGAGAGACTGAGTGAGGAGAGAGAGACTGAGTGAGGAGAGCAATAATGAGTGAGGATAGAGAGACTGAGTGAGGATAGAGAGACTCAGTGAGGAGAGAGAGACTGAGTGAGGAGAGAGACTGAGTGAGGAGAGAGAGACTGAGTGAGGAGAGAGAGACTGAGTGAGGAGAGAGAGACTGAGTGAGGAGAGAGACTGAGTCAGGAGAGAGAGACTGAGTGAGGAGAGAGAGACTGAGTGAGGAGAGAGAAACTGAGTGAGGAGAGAGAGACTGAGTGAGGAGAGAGACTGAGTGAGGAGAGAGAGACTGAGTGAGGAGAGAGAGACTGAGTGAGGAGATTGACTGAGTGAGGAGAGAGACTGAGTGAGGAGAGAGAGACTGAGTGAGAGAGAGAAACTGAGTGAGGAGAGACTGAGTGAGGAGAGAAACTGAGTGAGGAGAGAGAGACTGAGTGAGGAGAGAGAGACTGAGTGAGGATAGAGAGACTCAGTGAGGAGAGAGAGACTGAGTGAGGAGATTGACTGAGTGAGGAGATTGACTGAGTGAGGAGAGAGAGACTGAGTGAGGAGAGAGACTGAGTGAGGAGAGAGAGACTGAGTGAGGAGAGAGAGACTGAGTGAGGAGATTGACTGAGTGAGGAGATTGACTGAGTGAGGAGAGAGAGACTGAGTGAGGAGAGAGACTGAGTCAGGAGAGAGAGACTGAGTGAGGAGGGAGACTGAGTGAGGATAGAGAGACTCAGTGAGGAGAGAGAGACTGAGTGAGGAGATTGACTGAGTGAGGAGAGAGAGACTGAGTGAGGAGACAGACTGAGTGAGGAGAGAGAGACTGAGTGAGGAGAGAGAGACTGAGTGGGGAGAGAGACTGAGTCAGGAGAGAGAGACTGAGTGAGGAGAGAGAAACTGAGTGAGGAGAGAGACTGAGTGAGGAGAGAGAGACTGAGTGAGGAGAGAGACTCAGTGAGGAGAGAGAGACTGAGTGAGGAGAGAGAGACTGAGTGAGGAGAGAGACTGAGTGAGGAGAGAAACTGAGCGAGGAGAGAGACTGAGTGAGGAGAGCAATACTGAGTGAGGATAGAGAGACTGAGTGAGGATAGAGAGACTCAGTGAGGAGAGAGAGACTGAGTAAGGAGAGAGACTGAGTGAGGAGAGAGAGACTGAGTGAGGAGAGAGAGACTGAGTGAGGAGAGCAATACTGAGTGAGGATAGAGAGACTGAGTGAGGATAGAGAGACTCAGTGAGGAGAGAGAGACTGAGTAAGGAGAGAGACTGAGTGAGGAGAGAGAGACTGAGTGAGGAGAGAGAGACTGGGTGAGGAGAGAGTAACTGAGTGAGGAGAGAGACTGAGTCAGGAGAGAGAGACTGAGTGAGGAGACAGACTGAGTGAGGAGAGAGAGACTGAGTGAGGAGAGAGAGACTGAGTGGGGAGAGAGACTGAGTCAGGAGAGAGAGACTGAGTGAGGAGAGAGAAACTGAGTGAGGAGAGAGAAACTGAGTGAGGAGAGAGAGACTGAGTGAGGAGAGAGAGACTGAGTGAGGAGAGAGACTGAGTCAGGAGAGAGAGACTGAGTGAGGAGAGAGAGACTGGGTGAGGAGAGAGAAACTGAGTGAGGAGAGAGACTGAGTGAGGAGAGAGAGACTGAGTGAGGAGAGAGAGACTGAGTGAGGAGAGAGACTGAGTCAGGAGAGAGAGACTGAGTGAGGAGAGAGAAACTGAGTGAGGAGAGAGAAACTGAGTGAGGAGAGAGAGACTGAGTGAGGAGAGAGAGACTGAGTGAGGAGAGAGACTGAGTCAGGAGAGAGAGACTGAGTGAGGAGGGAGACTGAGTGAGGATAGAGAGACTCAGTGAGGAGAGAGAGACTGAGTGAGGAGATTGACTGAGTGAGGAGAGAGAGACTGAGTGAGGAGACAGACTGAGTGAGGAGAGAGAGACTGAGTGAGGAGAGAGAGACTGAGTGGGGAGAGAGACTGAGTCAGGAGAGAGAGACTGAGTGAGGAGAGAGAAACTGAGTGAGGAGAGAGACTGAGTGAGGATAGAGAGACTCAGTGAGGAGAGAGACTCAGTGAGGAGAGAGAGACTGAGTGAGGAGAGAGGAGAGACTGAGTGAGGAGAGAGACTGAGTGAGGAGAGAAACTGAGCGAGGAGAGAGACTGAGTGAGGAGAGCAATACTGGGTGAGGATAGAGAGACTGAGTGAGGATAGAGAGACTCAGTGAGGAGAGAGAGACTGAGTAAGGAGAGAGACTGAGTGAGGAGAGAGAGACTGAGTGAGGAGAGAGGGACTGAGTGAGGAGAGCAATAATGAGTGAGGATAGAGAGACTGAGTGAGGATAGAGAGACTCAGTGAGGAGAGAGAGACTGAGTAAGGAGAGAGACTGAGTGAGGAGAGAGAGACTGAGTGAGGAGAGAGAGACTGAGTGAGGAGAGAGACTGAGTCAGGAGAGAGAGACTGAGTAGGAGAGAGAAACTGAGTGAGGAGAGAGAAACTGAGTGAGGAGAGAGAGACTGAGTGAGGAGAGAGACTGAGTGAGGATAGAGAGACTCAGTGAGGAGAGAGAGACTGAGTGAGGAGATTGACTGAGTGAGGAGATTGACTGAGTGAGGAGAGAGAGACTGAGTGAGGAGAGAGACTGAGTGAGGAGAGAGAGACTGAGTGAGGAGAGAGAGACTGAGTGAGGAGATTGACTGAGTGAGGAGATTGACTGAGTGAGGAGAGAGAGACTGAGTAAGGAGAGAGACTGAGTGAGGAGAGAGACTGAGTGAGGAGATTGACTGAGTGAGGAGATTGACTGAGTGAGGAGAGAGAGACTGAGTGAGGAGAGAGACTGAGCGAGGAGAAAGAGACTGAGTGAGGAGAGAGAGACTGATTGAGGGGAGAAACTGAGTGAGGAGTGAATGCCTGGGTGAGTAGAGAGAGACTGAGTGAGGAGAGAGACTGAGTGAGGAGAGAGACTCAGTGAGGAGAGAGAGACTGAGTGAGGAGATTGACTGAGTGAGGAGATTGACTGATTGAGGAGAGAGAGACTGAGTGAGGAGAGAGACTGAGTCAGGAGAGAGAGACTGAGTGAGGATAGAGAGACTCAGTGAGGAGAGAGAGACTGAGTAAGGAGAGAGACTGAGTGAGGAGAGAGAGACTGAGTGAGGAGAGAGAGACTGAGTGAGGAGAGCAATAATGAGTGAGGATAGAGAGACTGAGTGAGGATAGAGAGACTCAGTGAGGAGAGAGAGACTGAGTAAGGTGAGAGACTGAGTGAGGAGAGAGAGACTGAGTGAGGAGAGAGAGACTGAGTGAGGAGAGAGACTGAGTCAGGAGAGAGAGACTGAGGAGAGAGAAACTGAGAGAGAGAAACTGAGTGAGAGAGAAACTGAGTGAGGAGAGAGAGACTGAGTGAGGAGAGAGACTGAGTGAGGATAGAGAGACTCAGTGAGGAGAGAGAGACTGAGTGAGGAGATTGACTGAGTGAGGAGATTGACTGAGTGAGAGAGAGAGACTGAGACTGAGTGAGAGAGACTGAGTGAGGAGAGAGAGACTGAGTGAGGAGAGAGAGACTGAGTGAGGAGATTGACTGAGTGAGGAGATTGACTGAGTGAGGAGAGAGAGACTGAGTGAGGAGAGAGACTGAGTGAGGAGAGAGACTGAGTGAGGAGATTGACTGAGTGAGGAGATTGACTGAGTGAGGAGAGAGAGACTGAGTGAGGAGAGAGACTGAGCGAGGAGAAAGAGACTGAGTGAGGAGAGAGAGACTGATTGAGGGGAGAAACTGAGTGAGGAGTGAATGCCTGGGTGAGTAGAGAGAGACTGAGTGAGGAGAGAGACTGAGTGAGGAGAGAGACTCAGTGAGGAGAGAGAGACTGAGTGAGGAGATTGACTGAGTGAGGAGATTGACTGATTGAGGAGAGAGAGACTGAGTGAGGAGAGAGACTGAGTCAGGAGAGAGAGACTGAGTGAGGAGAGAGTGAGTGAGGAGAGAGAAACTGAGTGAGGAGAGAGAAACTGAGTGAGGAGTGAATGTCTGGGTGAGGAGAGAGAGATTGTGTGAGACAGAGAAAGAGGGAGGTCATGGTTCATAAATACCTGTTGTCCAGAGTGTTGGCTGGGCTGGACATTTTCTGCAATCCGAAGGAAAAGGAACAGAACAGTGTGTTGTAATGGGCTCTCAGCCAGATAAATGCACAGGACATGGAATCTCGCTGCTGTGCCCCGCCATAATTGTAATATTGTGCACATCTATGGAAATGTGAAACGCTTTTAAGAAGTCTATATCGGGCTTACTCTGTGCTCTTAATTTTCCTTATTTCTCAGGCCATGGAGACAGACACCAGTTGTTTTACACAGATCTGGTTTTGTCTGTTTAGTGTCCAGTATCCTAAAGCCAGCACTGATATGTTCCTGGACAATTTAGTCTTCGATCATTTATTGGAGAATACGGAGACTATGGACTGATGTGTTTATGAACCTTTATATGACTGTGAATGTTGTTGCTGGATATTCTCTTTTACAACAACAACTACCATGTATCTGCCAATGGACAGGTGACATTTGACGCTTCATGTTCAGAGAAACAACAACCTTTCCACTTGCCCCAGCTGCTTCTATACAAGCCTTTCAGGATAGATCTGGGAGGAGACGTTGTCCATGTACAGTGTTCATGTTTAGTTCAATCCTTTGCCCACTGAGAAAACACTGGTGGAATCAACGTTGTTTCCACGTAATTTCAATTAAATGATGTTGAGCCAACATGGAATAGACGTTGAAGTGACGTCTGTGCCCGGTGGATGGTAGTAGTCTTCTCTCTCCATCTGGAGGGAGTAGTGCCACTGCCAAGCCAAACAGCCCCAGGAAGCCAAACACAAAACCCAGGATAGGTTTTATTCACTGATGTATACAAAATTTGTCATTCAAGTGATGTAATATCTTGTTTAAGGTGCAGTATTTGTCATTCAAGTGATGTAATATCTTGTTCAAGGTGCAGTATTTGTCATTCAAGTGATGTAATATCTTGTTTAAGGTGCAGTATTTGATGATGTAATATCTTGTGTGCATGTTTGTCATTCTTGATGTAATATCTTGTTTAAGGTGCAGTATTTGTCATTCAAGTGATGTAATATCTTGTTCAAGGTGCAGTATTTGTCATTCAAGGTGTGATGTGCCTGTGTGCATGTGTGTGCCTTGTGTCGTTTTCGTGTGTGTGTTCAGGGAGTGCTGACAGGTGATGGGCTTTGGATACAGGGAAAACAGATATATTTCTAACAGAGGTGGGATTTCACTGCATGTCAATGAGGCCCCTGTGTCACACCTGTGAGATTACTGCATAAGCCAACGCATTACTACATAAGCCAACGCAAATCAACACAATCCCACCTTCAGCCCAAGAGGAGAGAGAGAGAGAGAGAGAGAGAGAGAGAGAGAGAGAGAGAGAGAGAGAGAGAGAGAGAGAGAGAGAGAGAGAGAGAGAGAGAGAGAGAGAGAGAGAGAGAGAGAGAGAGAGATAGAGAAAGAGAGATAAAGAGAGAGGCACAGGCCGAGAAAGAGGGAGAGAGAGAAGGATAAACAGAGAGAAAGAGAAACAGACAGAGAAAGACAGAGAAACAGGGAGAGAAAGAGTGATAAAGAGAGAGAAACAGACAGAGAAAGAGGGAGAGAAAGAGGGATAAAGTGAGAGAAAGAGAAACAGACAGAGAAAGAGGGAGAGAGAGGGATAAAGTGAGAGAAAGAGAAACAGACAGAGAAAGAGGGAGAGAAAGATGGATAAACAGAGAGTAAGAGAAACAGACAGAGAAATACAGCGAAAGAGGGATAAAGAGAGAGAAAGAGAAACAGACAGAGAAAGAGGGAGAGAGAGGGATAAACAGAGAGAAAGAGAAACAGACAGAGAAAGAGGGATAAACAGAGAGAAAGAGAAACAGACAGAGAAAGACAGATAAAGATGGATGAACAGAGAGAAAGAGAAACAGACAGAGAAAGACAGAGAAAGAGGGATAAAGAGAGAGAAAGAGAAACAGACAGAGAAAGAGGGAGAGAGAGGGATAAACAGAGAGAAAGAGAAACAGACAGAGAAAGAGGGATAAACAGAGAGAAAGAGAAACAGACAGAGACAGAGTGATAAACAGAGAGAAAGAGAAACAGACAGAGAAAGAGGGAGAGAGAGAGTGATAAACAGGGAGAAAGAGAAACAGACAGAGAAAGATGGATAAAGAGAGAGAAAGAGAAACAGACAAAGACAGAGAAAGATGGATAAAGAGAGAGAAAGAGAACCAGACAGAGAAAGAGGGAGAGAGAGAGGGATAAATAGAAAGAAAGAGAAACAGACAGAGAAAGAGGGATAAACAGAGAGAAAGAGAAACAGACAGAGAAAGACAGAGGAAGAGGGATAAACAGAGAGAAAGAGAAACAGACAGAGAAAGACAGAGAAAGAGGGATAAACAGAGAGAAAGAGAAACAGGCAGAGAAAGACAGAGACAGAGGGATAAACAGAGAGAAAGAGAAACAGACAGAGAAAGAGGGATAAACAGAGAGAAAGAGAAACAGACAGAGAAAGACAGAGAAAGAGGGATAAACAGAGAGAAAGAGAAACAGACAGAGAAAGACAGAGAAAGAGGGATAAACAGAGAGAAAGAGAAACAGGCAGAGAAAGACAGAGACAGAGGGATAAACAGAGTAAGAGAAACAGACAGAGAAAGACAGAGACAGATGGATAAACAGAGAGAAAGAGAAACAGACAGAGAAAGACAGAGACAGATGGATGAACAGAGAGAAAGAGAAACAGACTGAGAAAGAGTGATAAACAGGGAGAAAGAGAAACAGACAGAGAAAGACAGAGACAGAGGGATAAACAGAGAGAAAGAGAAACAGACAGAGAAAGACAGAGACAGAGGGATAAACAGAGAGAAAGAGAAACAGACAGAGAAAGACAGAGACAGAGGGATAAACAGAGAGAAAGAGAAACAGACAGAGAAAGACAGAGACAGAGGGATAAACAGAGAGAAAGAGAAACAGACAGAGAAAGAGAGAGAGAGAGATAAACAGAGAGAAAGAGAAACAGAGAGAACAGACAGAGAAAGATGGAGAAGAGAGAGAGAGAAACAGACAGAGAAAGAGGGAGAGAGAGGGATAAACAGAGAGAAAGAGAAACAGACAGAGAAAGAGGGATAAACAGAGAGAAAGAGAAACAGACAGAGAAATACAGAGATAGAGGGATAAACAGAGAGAAAGAGAAACAGACAGAGAAAGAGGGAGAGAGAGAGGGATAAACAGAGAGAAAGAGAAACAGACAGAGAAAGAGGGATAAACAGAGAGAAAGAGAAACAGACAGAGAAATACAGAGATAGAGGGATAAACAGAGAGAAAGAGAAACAGACAGAGAAAGACAGAGAAAGAGGGATAAACAGAGAGAAAGAGAAACAGACAGAGAAAGAAAGAGACAGAGGGATGAACAGAGAGAAAGAGAAACAGACAGAGAAAGACAGAGACAGAGGGATAAACAGAGAGAAAGAGAAACAGACAGAGAAAGAGGGAGAGAGAGAGAGTGATAAACAGAGAGAAAGAGAACCAGACAGAGAAAGACAGAGAAAGATGGATAAAGAGAGAGAAAGAGAAACAGACAGAGAAAGAGGGATAAACAGAGAGAAAGAGAAACAGACAGAGAAATACAGAGATAGAGGGATACACAGAGAGAAAGAGAAACAGGCAGAGAAAGACAGAGACAGAGGGATAAACAGAGAGAAAGAGAAACAGACAGAGAAAGAGGGATAAACAGAGAGAAAGAGAAACAGACAGAGAAAGACAGAGAAAGAGGGATAAACAGAGAGAAAGAGAAACAGGCAGAGAAAGACAGAGACAGAGGGATAAACAGAGAGAAAGAGAAACAGACAGAGAAAGAGAGAAGAGGGATAAACAGAGAGAAAGAGAAACAGACAGAGAAAGACAGAGAGAGAGAGGATAAACAGAGAGAAAGAGAAACAGACAGAGAAAGACAGAGAAAGAGGGATAAACAGAGAGAAAGAGAAACAGACAGAGAAAGACAGAGAAAGATGGAGAGAGCAAGAGAAACAGACAGAGAACAGACAGAGAAAGATGGAAAAACAGAGAGAAAGAGAAACAGACAGAGAAAGACAGAGACAGAGGAGAACAGAGAGAAAGAGAAACAGACAGAGAAAGAGAAAGAGGGATAAACAGAGAGAAAGAGAAACAGACAGAGAAAGACAGAGACAGAGGGATAAACAGAGAGAAAGAGAAACAGACAGAGAAAGACAGAGACAGATGGATAAAGAGAGAGAAAGAGAAACAGACAGAGAAAGACAGAGAAAGATGGATAAACAGAGAGAGAGAGACAGAGAAAGACAGAGACAGAGGGATAAACAGAGAGAAAGAGAAACAGACAGAGAAAGAGAGAGAGAGAGAGTGATAAACAGAGAGAAAGAGAAACAGACAGAGAAAGACAGAGACAGGGGATAAACAGAGAGAAAGAGAAACAGACAGAGAAAGAGAGAGAGAGAGAGGGATAAACAGAGAGAAAGAGAAACAGACAGAGAAAGACAGAGAAAGAGAGAGAGAGAGAGAAAGAGAGAGACAGAGTGAGAGAGGAGAGAGAGAGAGAAACAGAGAGAAAGAGAAACAGAGAGAAAGAGGGATAAACAGAGAGAAAGAGCAACAGACAGAGAAAGACAGAGAAAGATGGATAAAGAGAGAGAAAGAGAAACAGACAGAGAAAGACAGAGAAAGAGGGATAAAGAGAGAGAAAGAGAAACAGACAGAGAAAGAGGGATAAACAGAGAGAAGAGAGAGAACAGACAGAGAAAGACAGAGAAAGAGGGATAAACAGAGAGAAAGAGAAACAGACAGAGAAAGACAGAGAAGAGGGATAAACAGAGAGAAAGAGAAACAGACAGCAGAGAGAGAGGGATAAACAGAGAGAAAGAGAAACAGACAGAGAAAGACAGAGACAGAGGGATAAACAGAGAGAAAGAGAAACAGACAGAGAAAGAGGGATAAACAGAGAGAAAGAGAAACAGACAGAGAAAGACAGAGAGAGAGGGATAAACAGAGAGAAAGAGAAACAGACAGAGAAAGACAGAGAGAGAGAGTGATAAACAGAGAGAAAGAGAAACAGACAGAGAAAGACAGAGACAGAGGGATAAAGAGAGAGAAAGAGAAACAGACAGAGAAAGAGAGAGACAGATGGATAAACAGAGAGAAAGAGAAAGAGACAGAGAAAGACAGAGACAGATGGAGAAGAGAGAGAAAGAGAACCAGACAGAGAAAGAGAGAGAAAGAGGGAGAAAGAGAGAGACAGAGAAACAGACAGAGAAAGAGGGATAAACAGAGAGAAAGAGCAACAGACAGAGAAAGACAGAGACAGAGGGATAAACAGAGAGAAAGAGAAACAGACAGAGAAAGACAGAGAAAGAGGGATAAACAGAGAGAAAGAGAAACAGACAGAGAAAGAGAGAGAAACAGAGAGAAAGAGAAACAGACAGAGAAAGAGAGAGAGAGAGATAAACAGAGAGAAAGAGAAACAGACAGAGAAAGAGAAAGAGAGAGACAGAGAAACAGAGAGAGAGAGAGACAGAGAGAGAGAGGATAAACAGAGAGAAAGAGAAACAGACAGAGAAAGACAGAGAAGAGAGAGAAACAGAGAGAAAGAGAAACAGACAGAGATAGAGGGATAAACAGAGAGAAAGAGAAACAGACAGAGAAAGAGAGACAGAGGGATAAACAGAGAGAAAGAGAAACAGACAGAGAAAGAGAGAGAAAGAGGGATAAACAGAGAGAAAGAGAAACAGACAGAGAAAGACAGAGACAGAGGGATAAACAGAGAGAAAGAGAAACAGACAGAGAAAGAGAGAGAAAGAGGGATAAACAGAGAGAAAGAGAAACAGACAGAGAAAGAGAGAGACAGAGGGATAAACAGAGAGAAAGAGAAACAGACAGAGAAAGACAGAGACAGAGGGATAAACAGAGAGAAAGAGAAACAGACAGAGAAAGAGAGAGAGAGAGAGGGGATAAACAGAGAGAAAGAGAGAGAGACAGAGAAAGAGAGAGAAAGATGAGAGCAAAGAGAGAGAAAGAGAAACAGACAGAGAAAGAGGGATAAACAGAGAGAAAGAGAAACAGACAGAGAAAGAGAGATAGAGAGGATACACAGAGAGAAAGAGAAACAGACAGAGAAAGACAGAGACAGAGGGATAAACAGAGAGAAAGAGAAACAGACAGAGAAAGAGGGATAAACAGAGAGAAAGAGAAACAGACAGAGAAAGACAGAGAAAGAGGGATAAACAGAGAGAAAGAGAAACAGACAGAGAAAGACAGAGACAGAGGGATAAACAGAGAGAAAGAGAAACAGACAGAGAAAGAGGGATAAACAGAGAGAAAGAGAAACAGACAGAGAAAGACAGAGAAAGAGGGATAAACAGAGAAAGAGAAACAGACAGAGAAAGACAGAGAAAGAGGATAAGAGAGAGAGAAAGAGAAACAGTCACAGAGAAAGACAGAGACAGAGGGATAAAGAGAGAGAAGAGAAACAGACAGAGAAAGACAGAGACAGAGAGATAAACAGAGAGAAAGAGAAACAGACAGAGAAAGAGAGAGACAGATGGATAAACAGAGAGAGAGAGAAACAGAGAGAGAAAGAGAGATAAGAGAGAAAGAGAAACAGACAGAGAAAGACAGAGAGAGAGAGAGAAACAGAGAGAGAGAGAAACAGACAGAGAAAGACAGAGACAGAGGGATAAACAGAGAGAAAGAGAAACAGACAGAGAAAGACAGAGACAGAGGGATAAACAGAGAGAAAGAGAAACAGACAGAGAAAGACAGAGACAGAGGGATAAACAGAGAGAAAGAGAAACAGACAGAGAGAGAGAGAGAGGATAAACAGAGAGAAAGAGAAACAGACAGAGAAAGAGAGAGAAAGATGGATAAAGAGAGAGAAAGAGAAAGAGACAGAGAGAGAGAGAGAGAGAGAGGATAAACAGAGAGAAAGAGAAACAGACAGAGAAAGGGGATAAACAGAGAGAAAGAGAAACAGACAGAGAAAGACAGAGATAGAGGGATAAACAGAGAGAAAGAGAAACAGACAGAGAAAGAGAGAGAGAGAGAGAGAAACAGAGAGAAAGAGAAACAGACAGAGAAAGAGGGATAAACAGAGAGAAAGAGAAACAGACAGAGAAAGACAGAGAGAGAGGGATAAACAGAGAGAAAGAGAAACAGACAGAGAAAGACAGAGAAAGAGGGATAAACAGAGAGAAAGAGAAAGAGACAGAGAAAGAGAGAGACAGAGGGATGAAGAGAGAGAGAGAGAAACAGACAGAGAAAGACAGAGACAGAGGGATAAACAGAGAGAAAGAGAAACAGACAGAGAAAGAGAGAGAGAGAGAGAGAGAGATAAACAGAGAGAAAGAGAAACAGACAGAGAAAGACAGAGAAAGATGGATAAAGAGAGAGAAAGAGAAACAGACAGAGAAAGAGGGATAAACAGAGAGAAAGAGAAACAGACAGAGAAAGACAGAGAGAGAGGGATAGAGAGAGAGAAAGAGAAACAGACAGAGAAAGAGAGAGAGAGAGAGGGATAAACAGAGAGAAAGAGAAACAGACAGAGAAAGACAGAGACAGAGAGAGATAAACAGAGAGAAAGAGAAACAGACAGAGAAAGACAGAGACAGAGGGATAAAGAGAGAGAAAGAGAAACAGACAGAGAAAGAGAGAGAGAGAGAGAGAGATAAACAGAGAGAAAGAGAAACAGACAGAGAAAGACAGAGAAAGATGGATAAAGAGAGAGAAAGAGAAGAAACAGACAGAGAAAGACAGAGAAAGATGGATAAAGAGAGAGAAAGAGAAACAGACAGAGAAAGAGAGAGAAACAGAGAGAAAGAGCAACAGACAGAGAAAGACAGAGACAGAGGGATAAACAGAGAGAAAGAGAAACAGACAGAGAAAGACAGAGAGAGAGAGGGATAAACAGAGAGAAAGAGAAACAGACAGAGAAAGACAGAGACAGAGGGATAAACAGAGAGAAAGAGAAACAGACAGAGAAAGACAGAGAAAGATGGATAAAGAGAGAGAAAGAGAAACAGACAGAGAAAGACAGAGAAAGATGGATAAAGAGAGAGAAAGAGAAAGACAGAGACAGAGGGATAAACAGAGAGAAAGAGAAACAGACAGAGAAAGAGGGAGAGAGAGAGATAAACAGAGAGAAAGAGAAACAGACAGAGAAAGACAGAAACAGAGGAGATAAACAGAGAGAAAGAGAAACAGACAGAGAAAGACAGAGACAGAGGGATAAACAGAGAGAAAGAGAAACAGACAGAGAAAGACAGAGAAAGATGGATAAAGAGAGAGAAAGAGAACCAGACAGAGAAAGAGGGAGAGAGAGAGGGATAAACAGAGAGAAAGAGAAACAGACAGAGAAAGAGGGATAAACAGAGAGAAAGAGCAACAGACAGAGAAAGACAGAGAAAGAGGGATAAACAGAGAGAAAGAGAAACAGACAGAGAAAGACAGAGAAAGAGGGATAAACAGAGAGAAAGAGAAACAGACAGAGAAAGAGGATAAACAGAGAGAAAGAGAAACAGACAGAGAAAGACAGAGAAAGAGGGATAAACAGAGAGAATGAGAAACAGACAGAGAAAGACAGAGACAGAGAGGATAAACAGAGAGAAAGAGAAACAGACAGAGAGAGAGGGATAAACAGAGAGAAAGAGAAACAGACAGAGAAAGACAGAGACAGAGGGATAAACAGAGAGAAAGAGAAACAGACAGAGAAAGAGGGATAAACAGAGAGAGAAGAGAGAAACAGACAGAGAAAGACAGAGACAGAGGGATAAACAGAGAGAAAGAGAAACAGACAGAGAGAGAGGAGAGAGAGAGTGATAAACAGAGAGAAAGAGAAACAGACAGAGAAAGACAGAGACAGAGGGATAAAGAGAGAGAAAGAGAAACAGACAGAGAAAGAGAGAAAGATGGATCCAAAGAGAGAGAAAGAGAAAGACAGAGACAGAGGGATAAACAGAGAGAAAGAGAAACAGACAGAGAAAGAGAGACAGAGGGACAAACAGAGAGAAAGAGAAACAGACAGAGAAAGACAGAGACAGAGGGATAAACAGAGAGAAAGAGAAACAGACAGAGAAAGACAGAGACAGAGGGATAAACAGAGAGAAAGAGAAAGAGACAGAGAAAGAGAGAGAGAGAGGATAAACAGAGAGAAAGAGAAACAGACAGAGAAAGAGGGATAAACAGAGAGAAAGAGCAACAGACAGAGAAAGACAGAGAAAGAGGGATAAACAGAGAGAAAGAGAAACAGACAGAGAAAGACAGAGAAAGAGGGATAAACAGAGAGAAAGAGAAACAGACAGAGAAAGAGGGATAAACAGAGAGAAAGAGAAACAGACAGAGAAAGACAGAGAAAGAGGGATAAACAGAGAGAATGAGAAACAGACAGAGAAAGACAGAGACAGAGGGATAAACAGAGAGAAAGAGAAACAGACAGCGAAAGAGGGATAAACAGAGAGAAAGAGAAACAGACAGAGAAAGACAGAGACAGAGGATAAACAGAGAGAAAGAGAAACAGACAGAGAAAGAGGGATAAACAGAGAGAAAGAGAAACAGACAGAGAAAGACAGAGACAGAGGGATAAACAGAGAGAAAGAGAAACAGACAGAGAAAGAGGGAGAGAGAGAGTGATAAACAGAGAGAAAGAGAAACAGACAGAGAAAGACAGAGACAGAGGGATAAACAGAGAGAAAGAGAAACAGACAGAGAAAGAGGGAGAGAAAGAGGGATAAACAGAGAGAAAGAGAAACAGACAGAGAAAGACAGAGACAGAGGGATAAACAGAGAGAAAGAGAAACAGACAGAGAAAGACAGAGACAGAGGGATAAACAGAGAGAAAGAGAAACAGACAGAGAAAGACAGAGACAGAGGGATAAACAGAGAGAAAGAGAAACAGACATAGAAAGACAGAGACAGAGTGATAAACAGAGAGAAAGAGAACCAGACAGAGAAAGACAGAGAAAGATGGATAAAGAGAGAGAAAGAGAAACAGACAGAGAAAGAGGGATAAACAGAGAGAAAGAGAAACAGACAGAGAAAGACAGAGATAGAGGGATAAACAGAGAGAAAGAGAAACAGACAGAGAAAGAGGAGAGAGAGAGAGGGAGAAACAGAGAGAAAGAGAAAGAGACAGAGAAAGAGGGATAAACAGAGAGAAAGAGAAACAGACAGAGAAAGACAGAGATAGAGGGATAAACAGAGAGAAAGAGAAACAGACAGAGAAAGACAGAGACAGAGGGATAAACAGAGAGAAAGAGAAACAGACAGAGAAAGAGAGACAGAGGGATAAACAGAGAGAAAGAGAAACAGACAGAGAGAAAGAGAGGAGAGAGAGAGTGATAAACAGAGAGAAAGAGAAACAGACAGAGAAAGACAGAGAAAGGGATAAAGAGAGAGAAAGAGAAACAGACAGAGAAAGACAGAGAAAGATGGATAAAGAGAGAGAAGAGAGAAACAGACAGAGAAAGAGGGAAAAACAGAGAGAAAGAGAAACAGACAGAGAAAGACAGAGACAGAGGGATAAACAGAGAGAAAGAGAAACAGACAGAGAAAGACAGAGACAGAGGGATAAACAGAGAGAAAGAGAAACAGACAGAGAAAGACAGAGACAGAGGGATAAACAGAGAGAAAGAGAAACAGACAGAGAAAGACAGAGAAAGATGGATAAAGAGAGAGAAAGAGAAACAGACAGAGAAAGACTGAGAAAGATGGATAAAGAGAGAGAAAGAGAAAGACAGAGACAGAGGGATAAACAGAGAGAAAGAGAAACAGACAGAGAAAGAGGGAGAGAGAGAGTGATAAACAGAGAGAAAGAGAAACAGACAGAGAAAGACAGAAACAGAGGGATAAACAGAGAGAAAGAGAAACAGACAGAGAAAGACAGAGACAGAGGGATAAACAGAGAGAAAGAGAAACAGACAGAGAAAGACAGAGAAAGATGGATAAAGAGAGAGAAAGAGAAACAGACAGAGAAAGAGAGAGAGAGAGAGAGGGATAAACAGAGAGAAAGAGAAACAGAGAGAGAAGAGGGATAAACAGAGAGAAAGAGCAACAGACAGAGAAAGACAGAGAAAGAGGGATAAACAGAGAGAAAGAGAAACAGACAGAGAAAGACAGAGAAAGAGGGATAAACAGAGAGAAAGAGAAACAGACAGAGAAAGAGGGATAAACAGAGAGAAAGAGAAACAGACAGAGAAAGACAGAGAAAGAGGATAAACAGAGAGAAGAGAAACAGACAGAGAAGAGAAGACAGAGACAGAGGGATAAACAGAGAGAAAGAGAAACAGACAGAGAAAGAGGGATAAACAGAGAGAAAGAGAAACAGACAGAGAAAGACAGAGACAGAGGGATAAACAGAGAGAAAGAGAAACAGACAGAGAAAGAGGGATAAACAGAGAGAAAGAGAGAGAGACAGAGAAAGACAGAGACAGAGGGATAAACAGAGAGAAAGAGAAACAGACAGAGAAAGAGGGAGAGAGAGAGTGACAAACAGAGAGAAAGAGAAACAGACAGAGAAAGACAGAGACAGAGGGATAAACAGAGAGAAAGAGAAACAGACAGAGAAAGAGAGAAGAGGGATAAACAGAGAGAAAGAGAAAGAGACAGAGAAAGACAGAGAAAGATGGATAAAGAGAGAGAAAGAGAACCAGACAGAGAAAGAGAGAGAGAGAGGGATAAACAGAGAGAAAGAGAAACAGACAGAGAAAGAGGGATAAACAGAGAGAAAGAGAAACAGACAGAGAAAGACAGAGAAGAGGGATAAACAGAGAGAAAGAGAAACAGACAGAGAAAGACAGAGAAAGAGGGATAAACAGAGAGAAAGAGAAACAGACAGAGAGAAGAGAGGGATAAACAGAGAGAAAGAGAAACAGACAGAGAAAGACAGAGAAAGAGGGATAAACAGAGAGAAAGAGAAACAGACAGAGAAAGACAGAGACAGAGAGGATAAACAGAGAGAAAGAGAAACAGAGAGAAAGAAAGAGGGATAAACAGAGAGAAAGAGAAACAGACAGAGAAAGACAGAGACAGAGATAAACAGAGAGAAAGAGAGACAGAGAAAGAGGGATAAACAGAGAGAAAGAGAAACAGACAGAGAAAGACAGAGACAGAGGGATAAACAGAGAGAAAGAGAAACAGACAGAGAAAGAGAGAGAAAGAGGGATAAACAGAGAGAAAGAGAAACAGACAGAGAAAGACAGAGACAGAGGGATAAAGAGAGAGAAAGAGAAACAGACAGAGAAAGACAGAGACAGAGGGATAAACAGAGAGAAAGAGAAACAGACAGAGAAAGACAGAGACAGAGGGATAAACAGAGAGAAAGAGAAACAGACAGAGAAAGAGGGAGAGAGAGAGTGATAAACAGAGAGAAAGAGAAACAGACAGAGAAAGACAGAGACAGAGGGATAAAGAGAGAGAAAGAGAAACAGACAGAGAAAGACTGAGAAAGATGGATAAAGAGAGAGAAAGAGAAAGACAGAGACAGAGGGATAAACAGAGAGAAAGAGAAACAGACAGAGAAAGAGGGAGAGAGAGAGTGACAAACAGAGAGAAAGAGAAACAGACAGAGAAAGACAGAAACAGAGGGATAAACAGAGAGAAAGAGAAACAGACAGAGAAAGACAGAGACAGAGGGATAAACAGAGAGAAAGAGAAAGAGACAGAGAAAGACAGAGAAAGAGGGATAAACAGAGAGAAAGAGAAACAGACCGAGAAAGAGGGATAAACAGAGAGAAAGAGCAACAGACAGAGAAAGACAGAGAAAGAGGGATAAACAGAGAGAAAGAGAAACAGACAGAGAAAGACAGAGAAAGAGGGATAAACAGAGAGAAAGAGAAACAGACAGAGAAAGAGGGATAAACAGAGAGAAAGAGAAACAGACAGAGAAAGACAGAGAAAGAGGATAAACAGAGAGAAAGAGAAACAGACAGAGAAAGACAGAGACAGAGATAAACAGAGAGAAAGAGATAAAGCGAAAGAGGGAGAGAGAAAGAGAAACAGACAGAGAAAGACAGAGACAGAGGGATAAACAGAGAGAAAGAGAAACAGACAGAGAAAGACAGAGACAGAGGGATAAACAGAGAGAAAGAGAAACAGACAGAGAAAGAGAGAGAGAGAGATAAACAGAGAGAAAGAGAAACAGACAGAGAAAGAGAGAAGAGGGATAAACAGAGAGAAAGAGAAACAGACAGAGAAAGAGGGAGAGAAAGAGGATAAACAGAGAGAAAGAGAAACAGACAGAGAAAGACAGAGACAGAGGGATAAACAGAGAGAAAGAGAAACAGACAGAGAAAGACAGAGACAGAGGGATAAACAGAGAGAAAGAGAAACAGACAGAGAAAGACAGAGACAGAGGGATAAACAGAGAGAAAGAGAAACAGACATAGAAAGACAGAGACAGAGTGATAAACAGAGAGAAAGAGAACCAGACAGAGAAAGACAGAGAAAGATGGATAAAGAGAGAGAAAGAGAAACAGACAGAGAAAGAGGGATAAACAGAGAGAAAGAGAAACAGACAGAGAAATACAGAGATAGAGGGATAAACAGAGAGAAAGAGAAACAGACAGAGAAAGAGGGAGAGAGAGAGGGATAAACAGAGAGAAAGAGAAACAGACAGAGAAAGAGGGATAAACAGAGAGAAAGAGAAACAGACAGAGAAATACAGAGATAGAGGGATAAACAGAGAGAAAGAGAAACAGACAGAGAAAGACAGAGACAGAGGGATAAACAGAGAGAAAGAGAAACAGACAGAGAAAGACAGAGACAGAGGGATAAACAGAGAGAAAGAGAAACAGACAGAGAAAGAGGGAGAGAGAGAGTGATAAACAGAGAGAAAGAGAAACAGACAGAGAAAGACAGAGAAAGATGGATAAAGAGAGAGAAAGAGAAACAGACAGAGAAAGACAGAGAAAGATGGATAAAGAGAGAGAAAGAGAAACAGACAGAGAAAGAGGGAAAAACAGAGAGAAAGAGCAACAGACAGAGAAAGACAGAGACAGAGGGATAAACAGAGAGAAAGAGAAACAGACAGAGAAAGACAGAGACAGAGGGATAAACAGAGAGAAAGAGAAACAGACAGAGAAAGACAGAGACAGAGGGATAAACAGAGAGAAAGAGAAACAGACAGAGAAAGACAGAGAAAGATGGATAAAGAGAGAGAAAGAGAAACAGACAGAGAAAGACTGAGAAAGATGGATAAAGAGAGAGAAAGAGAAAGACAGAGACAGAGGGATAAACAGAGAGAAAGAGAAACAGACAGAGAAAGAGGGAGAGAGGGAGTGATAAACAGAGAGAAAGAGAAACAGACAGAGAAAGACAGAAACAGAGGGATAAACAGAGAGAAAGAGAAACAGACAGAGAAAGACAGAGACAGAGGGATAAACAGAGAGAAAGAGAAACAGACAGAGAAAGACAGAGAAAGATGGATAAAGAGAGAGAAAGAGAACCAGACAGAGAAAGAGGGAGAGAGAGAGGGATAAACAGAGAGAAAGAGAAACAGACCGAGAAAGAGGGATAAACAGAGAGAAAGAGCAACAGACAGAGAAAGACAGAGAAAGAGGGATAAACAGAGAGAAAGAGAAACAGACAGAGAAAGACAGAGAAAGAGGGATAAACAGAGAGAAAGAGAAACAGACAGAGAAAGAGGGATAAACAGAGAGAAAGAGAAACAGACAGAGAAAGACAGAGAAAGAGGGATAAACAGAGAGAATGAGAAACAGACAGAGAAAGACAGAGACAGAGGGATAAACAGAGAGAAAGAGAAACAGACAGCGAAAGAGGGATAAACAGAGAGAAAGAGAAACAGACAGAGAAAGACAGAGACAGAGGGATAAACAGAGAGAAAGAGAAACAGACAGAGAAAGAGGGATAAACAGAGAGAAAGAGAGAGACAGAGAAAGACAGAGACAGAGGGATAAACAGAGAGAAAGAGAAACAGACAGAGAAAGAGGGAGAGAGAGAGTGACAAACAGAGAGAAAGAGAAACAGACAGAGAAAGACAGAAACAGAGGGATAAACAGAGAGAAAGAGAAACAGACAGAGAAAGACAGAGACAGAGGGATAAACAGAGAGAAAGAGAAAGAGACAGAGAAAGACAGAGAAAGATGGATAAAGAGAGAGAAAGAGAACCAGACAGAGAAAGAGGGAGAGAGAGAGGGATAAACAGAGAGAAAGAGAAACAGACCGAGAAAGAGGGATAAACAGAGAGAAAGAGCAACAGACAGAGAAAGACAGAGAAAGAGGGATAAACAGAGAGAAAGAGAAACAGACAGAGAAAGACAGAGAAAGAGGGATAAACAGAGAGAAAGAGAAACAGACAGAGAAAGAGGGATAAACAGAGAGAAAGAGAAACAGACAGAGAAAGACAGAGAAAGAGGGATAAACAGAGAGAATGAGAAACAGACAGAGAAAGACAGAGACAGAGGGATAAACAGAGAGAAAGAGAAACAGACAGCAAAAGAGGGATAAACAGAGAGAAAGAGAAACAGACAGAGAAAGACAGAGACAGAGGGATAAACAGAGAGAAAGAGAAACAGACAGAGAAAGAGGGATAAACAGAGAGAAAGAGAAACAGACAGAGAAAGACAGAGACAGAGGGATAAACAGAGAGAAAGAGAAACAGACAGAGAAAGAGGGAGAGAAAGAGGGATAAACAGAGAGAAAGAGAAACAGACAGAGAAAGACAGAGACAGAGGGATAAACAGAGAGAAAGAGAAACAGACAGAGAAAGACAGAGACAGAGGGATAAACAGAGAGAAAGAGAAACAGACAGAGAAAGACAGAGACAGAGGGATAAACAGAGAGAAAGAGAAACAGACATAGAAAGACAGAGACAGAGTGATAAACAGAGAGAAAGAGAAACAGACAGAGAAAGACAGAGAAAGAGGGATAAACAGAGAGAAAGAGAAACAGACAGAGAAAGACAGAGACAGAGGGATAAACAGAGAGAAAGAGAAACAGACCGATAAAGACAGAGACAGAGGGATAAACAGAGAGAAAGAGAAACAGACAGAGAAAGAGGGAGAGAAAGAGGGATAAACAGAGAGAAAGAGAAACAGACAGAGAAAGAGGGATCAACAGAGAGAAAGAGAAACAGACAGAGAAAGACAGAGAAAGAGGGATAAACAGAGAGAAAGAGAAACAGACAGAGACAGAGGGATAAACAGAGAGAAAGAGAAACAGACAGAAATATGGATAAACAGAGAGAAAGAGAAACAGACAGAGAAAGACAGAGAAAGAGGGATAAACAGAGAGAAAGAGAAACAGACAGAGAAATACAGAGATAGAGGGATAAACAGAGAGAAAGAGAAACAGACAGAGAAAGACAGACAGGGATAAACAGAGAAAGAGAAACAGACAGAGAAAGAGGGATAAACAGAGAGAAAGAGAAACAGACAGAGAAAGACAGAGACAGAGGGATAAACAGAGAGAAAGAGAAACAGACAGAGAAAGAGGGAGAGCGAGAGTGATAAACAGAGAGAAAGAGAAACAGACAGAGAAAGAGGGAGAGAAAGAGGGATAAACAGAGAGAAAGAGAAACAGACAGAGAAAGACAGAGACAGAGGGATAAACAGAGAGAAAGAGAAACAGACAGAGAAAGACAGAGACAGAGGGATAAACAGAGAGAAAGAGAAACAGACAGAGAAAGACAGAGACAGAGGGATAAACAGAGAGAAAGAGAAACAGACAGAGAAAGACAGAGACAGAGTGATAAACAGAGAGAAAGAGAAACAGACAGAGAAAGACAGAGAAAGAGGGATAAACAGAGAGAAAGAGAAACAGACAGAGAAAGACAGAGACAGAGGGATAAACAGAGAGAAAGAGAAACAGACAGAAATATGGATAAACAGAGAGAAAGAGAAACAGACAGAGAAAGACAGAGAAAGAGGGATAAACAGAGAGAAAGAGAAACAGACAGAGAAATACAGAGATAGAGGGATAAACAGAGAGAAAGAGAAACAGACAGAGAAAGAGGGATAAACAGAGAGAAAGAGAAACAGACAGAGAAAGACAGAGGGATAAATAGAGAGAAAGAGAAACAGACAGAGAAAGACTTAGACAGAGGGATAAACATAGAGAAAGAGAAACAGACAGAGAAAGACAGAGACAGAGGGATAAACAGAGAGAAAGAGAAACAGACAGAGAAAGAGGGAGAGAGAGAGTGATAAAGAGAGAGAAAGAGAAACAGACAGAGAAAGAGGGAGAGAGAGAGTGATAAAGAGAGCTGATCCCTCTTCAGATAATTGTGAACTCTGCTGTGTGTATGAATGTGTGTGTGTTCCTGTGTGTTCCTGTGTGTTTGTGTTCCTCTTTTGCGTTAGGACTGTTCACTAATGCACTGCCAAACCTAACATTCCTCAACAGCTGACGCATGCAGCAGCTTAGACCCACACACACCTCTGCTATTGCTGCCGCATCTGCCCCAGAACATCTAGTGTGCATGTTTGTGTGTGTATCTGTCTTAGTGTGTGTGTGTGTGTGTGTGCGTGCGTGAGTGTGTTTGTGTGTGTGCGTATGTACGTCCGTGTTTGTGCTGATGGATGCATTTTAAATGTGAATTCTCACATGTTTGTGTTTGTACAGTTCAAACTGTGTGTGTGTATGTCTATGTGTTTGTTGAGAGGGTGAACATTGAGTGTTATAAGAGACAGCAGGGTGATGTCAGTGTGTCTGTCAGTACTCATTGTCCCCGTAGTCCTGAGGAGAATGAGGGGCATCTGGAGAAAGGGACAACGCAGAGCACATACACACACAGCATTGTGCTCATTTAATGAACGTGTCAGAGAAGTAAGCTGATAAAAATGCACACCGTGGTCCTGCCTTTAGAAAGAGAATAGGAAATGTGCTACTGTCCTGTGGTGCAGCATGCGTAATCACTTCTCACAAACTACATATACACCTAGCACACACTCACGCATCTCTAACACATGCACACACTTACACACACAAACACTGTCCTGTACATGGAGATACACACATCATTCTCAAGTACACGCATACAAGGACACACAGATACAAGGACACACAGATACAAGGACACACAGATACAAGTACACGCATACAAGGACACACAGATACAAGGACACACAGATACAAGGACAAACAGATACAAGTACACGCATACAAGGACACACAGATACAAGTACACGCATACAAGGACATACAGATACAAGGACACACAGATACAAGTACACGCATACAAGGACACACAGATACAAGTGCACGCATACAAGGACACACAGATACAAGGACACACAGATACAAGGACACACAGATACAAGGACACACAGATACAAGTACACGCATACAAGGACACACGCATACAAGGACACACAGATACAAGGACACACAGATACAAGGACACACAGATACAAGGACACACAGATACAAGTACACGCATACAAGGACACACGCATACAAGGACACACAGATACAAGGACATACAGATACAAGGACACACAGATACAAGGACACACAGATACAAGTACACGCATACAAGGACACACAGATACAAGGACACACAGATACAAGGACACACAGATACAAGGACACACAGATACAAGTACACGCATACAAGGACACACAGATACAAGGACACACATACAAGGACACACAGATACAAGTACACACATACAAGGACACACATATAGAAGGACACACAGATACAAGTACACGCATACAAGGACACACAGATACAAGTACATGCATACAAGGACACACAGATACAAGGACACACAGATACAAGTACACGCATACAAGGACACATAGATACAAGGACACACAGATACAAGTACACGCATACAAGGACACACAGATACAAGTACACGCATACAAGGACACACAGATACAAGGACACACAGATACAAGGACACACAGATACAAGTACACGCATACAAGGACACACAGATACAAGGACACACAGATACAAGGACACACAGATACAAGGACACACAGATACAAGTACACGCATACAAGGACACACAGATACAAGTACACACAGATACAAGTACACGCATACAAGGACACACAGATACAAGGACACACAGATACAAGGACACACAGATACAAGGACACACAGATAAAAGGACACACAGATACAAGGACACACAGATGCAGGGACACACAGATACAAGGACACACAGATACAAGGACACACAGATACAAGGACACACAGATACAAGTACACGCATACAAGGACACACAGATACAAGGACACACAGATACAAGTACATGCATACAAGTACACGCATACAAGGACACACAGATACAAGGACACACAGATACAAGGACACACAGATACAAGTACACGTATACAAGGACACACAGATACAAGGACACACAGATAAAAGGACACACAGATACAATGACACACAGATACAAGGACACACAGATACAAGGACACACAGATACAAGGACACACAGATACAAGGACACACAGATCCAAGGACACACAGATCCAAGGACACACAGATACAAGGACACACAGATACAAGGACACACAGATACAAGGACACACAGATGCAGGGACACACAGATACAAGGACACACAGATAAAAGGACACACAGATAAAAGGACACACAGATACAAGGACACACATCATTCTCAAGTACATGCATACAAGGACACACAGATAAAAGGACACACACATACAAGGACACACAGATACAAGGACACACAGATACAAGGACACACACATACAAGGACACACAGATAAAAGGACACACACGTACAATGACACACAGATACAAGGACACACAGATACAAGGACACACAGATACAAGGACACACAGATACAAGGACACACACATACAAGGACACACAGATAAAAGGACACACAGATAAAAGGACACACACATACAAGGACACACAGATACAAGGACACACACGTACAATGACACACAGATACGAGGACACACAGATACAAGGACACACAGATAAAAGGACACACTGATAAAAGGACACACTGATAAAAGGACACACATCATTCTCAAGTACACGCATACAAGGACACACAGATAAAAGGACACACACATACAAGGACACACAGATACAAGGACACACAGATACAAGGACACACAGATACAAGGACACACACATACAAGGACACACAGATACAAGGACACACAGATACAAGGACACACAGATACAAGGACACACAGATACAAGGACACACAGATACAAGGACACACAGATACAAGGACACACAGATAAAAGGACACACAGATAAAAGGACACACAGATACAAGGACACACACATACAAGGACACACAGATACAAGGACACACAGATACAAGGACACACAGATCCAAGGCCACACAGATACAAGGACACACAGATACAAGGACACACAGATACAAGGACACACAGATGCAGGGACACACAGATACAAGGACACACAGATAAAAGGACACACAGATAAAAGGACACACAGATACAAGGACACACAGATACAAGGACACACACATACAAGGACACCCAGATACAAGGACACACACATTAAAGGACACACGCATAAAAAGACACGCGTATACGAGGACACACGTATATGAGGACACGCATAAGAGGACACGCATATATGAGGAAACGCGTATACGAGGACACACGTATACGAGGACAGACATATACAAGGACACGCACGTACAAGGACACTCGTATCTGAGGACACGCACATAGAAGAATAAAAAATACCCATGTTTATACTAAAAATATGTATATTTTGGTTTACTTTCCACAACATGTATTCCCTATACATAGGATGCTTACATAAACTCTGTAGAGCACATACTGTCCCTGATTCCAACACAGTCAGACTCAGAGCCACAGCTGTACAATAATCCTGTCATTCCCGGGTGACTGTTCTCTCCACCTCTCATTTGCTCTCTCACCTCCCCTCCCCCCATGTTTAACCTCACTCTTCCCCTGTCCTTCATCCATGTACTCTTATTCTCTCCTCCTCCCTTCCCCTCTCTCTTCTGCTGGCTTTCTTTCTACCTGTATCTCCTACCTGTATCTCCTACCCTCTCATCTGTTTTTTTTTTCTCATCCCTGCTTACCTAAAATCTGTCCTCTCTCTGTCTCTCTCTGTCTCTCTCTCTCCCCCTCCTTTTCTCTCTCTCTCTCTCTCTCTCTCTCTCTCTCTCTCTCTCTCTCTCTCTCTCTCTCTCTCTCTCTCTCTCTCTCTCTCTCTCTCTCTCTCTCTCTCTCTCTCTCTCTCTTCCCCCCCACCTCTATCCAGATTTTCACTCCTTATCTCAAACTTTCTCCCACTTTTCTGTCCCTCCCCCTGTCTCACACTCTGCCACATCTTCTCTCTCTTTGGTGACCTGTGTTATCAGTGGTTTGTCTCTGGTCTTATCTCTAACTACTTGCACTAGCAGAAGAGTGTTTTATTGTCTGGTTTTATTCTACCTCAGAGAAGGTCTCAAATTACACCACCAGGGGGCAGAAGCATCACACTCAACGACTCACAGGAGAGGAGATCACATTTCAGGGACTGAATACTCCGCTACCTAACATGTACAATATTCCCAGGTGAATAAAACCATACTAATGAACTGAAATAATCCAGTAAAACATGAGAGAAAAGTTGACAGTTCATCTGTTGTAAGGGTACTTAGGTTTAAGAACAGACTGCCAACACGGGGCCTGCTGGCTCTGTAAGAGGTCCGTATCACAGATATTGACACACTCGTTCACTGGGGTGTTGAAACATTGGGGTGTGTGTGTATATGTGTGTGTGTGTACAGACACAGGCATGTCGGAGTCTCCTGCAGTCTCCAGTGTCATCTGAATGTACCCAACAAACAGTGTTTGTTTGCGTATGTGTGTGTGTGTGTTTTGGATTGTTTGAACTGAATGTTTGTCTATGAGATTATCTGTGCTTTAGTGTGTTTCTCATGTATGATACTCTCTCTGTGTGTGTGTGTGTGTATGTTCATGTTTGGTGTGTTTCTCTGTGTGTGTGTGTGTGTGTGTGTGTGTGTGTGTGTGTGTGTGTGTGTGTGTGTGTGTGTGTGTGTGTGTGTGTGTGTGTGTGTGTGTGTGTGTGTGTGTGTGTGTGTGTGTGTGTGTGTGTGTGTGTGTGTTGCGTTTGAGTTCTCTGCCTGCCTCTCTGCTGGACTCCTCTCTCTGAAGCTGTGTGTGATGTAGAGGGGATCACGTAGAGCCTGGGGGTAGGTGAGCCCACTGTAAACAATGAATCTGTGACAGAACCCTGGCCCTCACATCTCCTCTCCATCACCACGGGGCCCCCATACAGCCCGCTACAGCAGGAAGGGACAGGGCACGGAGCATGGCATGGGAGGGGGGCTGGTGCTGGGACACACATAGGAGCCACTAGGGGACTCTCTCTCTCTGACTGCCCCATCTGTACTCCCAGGGGCCGGTGCTGTATGAGAGGAGAAAGAGGAAGAGGTGGAGAACGTGTTTGCCATGACAGTGACCCTTATCCCATAGAGCATCCTACTCAGAGCAAGACTGACCCGAAAGGAGGACAGCGAGGACAGGAAGGTAAGACTGGTTCTATTTCATTGTCCTCTTCTTTTTGAAGTCCCCACTCCTCTATTTCCTTTAAAACAGAGGAAAAACTGATTTGTTTGAACCCCCCCTTCTATCTCAGGATGAAGTTGTGGGGGAGCTCAGTGTGTCCTTTGCAAGTGGCCCTCCTTTTCGCCGTGGTGATGTTCTGCGGTTACCCAGTGTCCGCTGGCAGTCGTAACCATCGGGGACAGACAGGTACAGTAGGACCTGCTCTCTACCCAAACCCCACATGAGGTTCATTTGTTTTTCATTGAGGCCACATGTGTGCCTGGAGTCTGTCATTAAGCATACCTCCTCATTGACACTTCATTTGTCCCCATGACAGCACAATAGGATCTAGAAGGACCTGTTTCAGGGGCATGAAGGCAAGCACCACGTCATTGGATAACATAGCCCACAGCATATAACATTTTCAGTCATCTGCCAACTGTCACAAAATGTGTGAGATCCATTCGGGGTAGATAGACTGGTTAGTAGGCTGTTATTTCTACACCATTTCCCTGTGCTTGACTCATAGACGGTTTAGTGCTACTGTAGGACATATAGACTAATGTAAGAGCTGCTTGTCTTAGTAGGAGAGTGTGAGAACTGTCTCAGTAATAAGCATACTAATATACATAACTTCTCCTCCCACAACTGACCCCACCCTCCCTGTTTCCATTATCACTCCCCTCAGAGGAAGACCCTGTCCAGGGCTAAAACACGTTTGCCACCCAACACTAATTGACACCCACAAGCTAATGCGTTGTGATTTGCATAATTCATTACCATGGTTCCCCTCGTGGCCAAAAACGTGACGAACACAAGCCCATAAATATTTCAGGAAGCCAAAGGGACAGTAGTGCTGAGTCAAACCTCTCCAGGCATGCCCTCCACCTCCACTTCCCCCAGAGTCTCTGTTTCTCATTTAATTATGACTATTTCCTTAATTATCCTTCACCATTTTTTCTCTCTTCCTCAAGTTTTTGCCTGGGGTGCAAGGTGACCTTTAGCTGGCACAGAAATGCCACGAGCATCCTGTGGTGGTGACTGATGGTGTTAGTTTCTTTATGACAGAGGGAACGGAGGCAGGCGCTGGTGAGGTGGTGTTTTCGGCGGTGGGGTGTGCACAGCACTAATTGCAGTCCCAGTCTTTTGTGAAGGTCAGCTGGGGTCTCCTCTGCCCTCTGATTTCACACGCTGCTTTCCTTCCCCAGCAACAGTAGCCAGACAACTCAGTTCCTCCACTGCTGCGATTCATTAGAGCTTTTCTATGAATTGGGAGAAGTTTAGGCCTTGTTTGCTGGAATGCTGTGTGTTATACAGAAAGGACTTATAAAATAGAAAATAATTGATCTGGTGTTACGATCCACACATTAGTTTTCCTCGGTTTGTCAGTTAATGTTACTGTTCTGTTATTCATAGTTTTGCTGTGCCGTTTGTTCTGGTTCAATGTCCTGCTGTACCACTGGTGGCCACATGGTGGCTCTGGAGGTTAAAAGAAATAGCCTACCTCACGGAAGCACCTCTGTTTTCTCTCTCTCTCAGGCTCATTTACTCAATGTCATCAACAATGGCACTCTGTCGTTTTGACAGTGCTCACCAGGAAACAGTTGCACTAATAGGAACGGAGAGACTGAATCTATGACCATGGAGGGAAGATTTGATTGATGTTTGTCAGGGAGAATAAATAGGAAACATATAACAGCAGCTTTCTTCTTGTTTCCTGTCAATGTTTGCAGGGCCATGAAAGACAGTCGACTCCGAGTCCACGTCTTTGTTTTCTCACAGTAATGGTCTCGCTCTCCCAATAACAGTATCTGCTTGTGTGCTTGTGTGCTTCGTGGGCCTTCTGTTTGTTCAATGCACTGACCATGTAGATGTGGGATCTTAATTTAAGACAGTTTTCTACAGCAGGAAAATAATCCAGCAGCAACAGGAAATATGAATTATTATGTGGATTATAGTTCATTAACTTTTTTTTGTAGTGGTTGATGCATTTTCCGTAAGGGAAAATCAAATCTGAAATTTAAAAGTGGAAATTAAAAAGCCAGAAGCCTTTTTAACCTCAAATAATCTTCATGTTTTAAATGTCCTGCAACAGCATGATCAAATTAAGATCCCACATCTGTACGCAGTGCACACGCACACACACGCACACACACTTTTAGTCCTCTATATACCATCAAACAAACTCTTGTACTGCACACAGACAGATCACAGATAGGTGGCTGCAGGGTGCAGGTCTCTCATGCCGAAAACCAATTTGTGTTGTGTTAGCTGTTTTTGGGCCCTAGCCTTGCCACAGCAGCTTTTGATCAAGAACAAGCTAGACCGGAAGTTAGGGAACACAGAGAAGCCAACACATCCACCCACCTGCCAGTGCTGCTTAATGATTTCTCTGGGCATTCACCTTTTTAAAAGAGAGAAAACGGTTGACTTTGTCATCTTCACTTTAAACAGGACATGTATGGCAGCTATACTGTCCCCTGACATCATTATGCACCTCACTCTGGGCAGAGAGAGAGGATGTTATTGCTGAGTGGGTGAGAGTGTCACTCCTCTTTTCTCTGGGAGCCTGAGTTTTAGCCTCACCTTATCAAAGTCAATGAGCCCACAACTAGACATATACACCTCACTGCAAAGTCAATGAGCCCACAACTAGGCATATACACCTCACTGCAAAGTCAATGAGCCCACAACTAGACATATACACCTCACTGCAAAGTCAATGAGCCCACAACTAGGCATATACACCTCACTGCAAAGTCAATAAGCCCACAACTAGACATATACACCTCACTGCAAAGTCAATGAGCCCACAACTAGACATATACACCTCACTGCAAAGTCAATGAGCCCACAACTAGGCATATACACCTCACTGCAAAGTCAATGAGCCCACAACTAGACATATACACCTCACTGCAAAGTCAATGAGCCCACAACTAGACATATACACCTCACTGCAAAGTCAATTAGTCCACAACTAGACATATACACCTCACTGCAAAGTCAATGAGCCCACAACTAGACATATACACCTCACTGCAAAGTCAATGAGCCCACAACTAGACATATACACCTCACTGCAAAGTCACCCTCAGCAGACCAGAACCTCACTCCAATAATGGAGTGTCTGCTGAGTGAAGATGCACCACAATCACCCTAAACATGGTTATATCCCTCCTATAAGGACTAATATTGCATGTATCTTGGGTAATTACCATAGTAAAAGATAATGTTTGAGCTCCGGGAGCTGAGATCTGATACTGTATCAAACTCTTTGGCTTTGTTCAACATGTATGTTATTGTAACACATTGAAATGTGTCCAAGTAGCTGCTCCAGTTGTGATACAAGGGCTTCAGACGAGCTACACTTGACAGTGTGAGTGGGGTTCGAATTAGAAGTGCTTCCTCTGTGTGTGAGAGAGTGTGTGTTTGCCTCCTTGACAAACACTGCTTTGCGGTCACAGTGGGTGGGTTTTATTGGGGATAGATTTGCGTATAAATGAGGTGCCTGCACAGGACCACTCAGCCGTACAAACAACCTGTTAGATTAGCATAAATCTGTGGACGGGGCCTGATCTGGGCCTGTTAAACACAGATAATGTCAGCCTGATTGATGGGCTGTGTCGGATAGGAGCGTTCACAGCCGAGGAGAGGGGAGAGGAGAGGAGGAGGGTGGGATTGCAGGATATGATGGTGGGGTCTGGTGTGAGGTGGGAGAAAGGAGAGAGTTGGGGTGGAGATCGGAGGAGGGGAGGAGAGAGGAGATGAGGAGGGGGTGGGAGTGCAGGATACAAAGGTGGGGTGTGGTGGGAGGTGGGGGAGAGGAGATGGAAGAGAGAGGGGTTGAAAGTGGAGAGAAGAAGGGTGCAGGGATAGGAGGGAATTAATCAGTAGAAGGTGGAAAACAAGGGAGATGGTGAAGAGAGAGGGGTTAGAGGTGTGGAAGAGAGAGGGGTTAGAGGTGTGGAAGAGCAGGATGTGGATGGTGACAGGGGGAATGGGGGAGATAATAGCATTTACTCTAAAAGGGTTACTTTATGTGGAAGACAATGCAAAAATGTGTGAGGCCGTGGAGACATTTTGTGACATTATTCCATTTCACCAGAGTAAATATATTCAGACTTATTCTGTTTACTGAAAACATAGACATTTTCTAAATCATTCTGATTTGATTCATTCAGGTCCTCATCAGCTCCATTGTTGAATTAGTTTAGGTGTAGCTCATGTTGCTGTTGTTGTGCTGCGGGTGTAGTCTGTGTCTGTCGTCAACATTGACTGAGCTCCCTCAGACAGAGGCAGCAAATTTCTGGCCTTTCGCAGCAGACATGCTAGTCAGTTATTGACAGGTGAAAAACAGAAATTGCACAATTCTGTCTGTCAGAATACATCAGTCGGCTGGCTGCTCCATCAGTTCAAAGGAGCACTGCTTAGTTTGCCACCCAGCAAACACTTGTCTGGTTGTCACAGGAATGTAAATGCATTTTTATTTCAGCCTGGGCTGAGGTTTATTACATTAAGATTGCCATTATACCACTTTGTGATCCTGAACAAGACGGTTTAAGGAGAGCACTGAGACACTGGGGCGGCAGGGTAGCCTAGTGGTTAGAGTGTTGGACTAGTAACTGAAAGGTTGCAAGTTCATATCCCTGAGCTGACAAGGTACAAATCTGTCGTTCTGCTCCTGAACAAGGCAGTTAACCCACTGTTCCTAGGTCGTCATTGAAAATAATAATTTGTTCTTAACTGACTTGCCTAGAAAAAGAAAAGAAATACATGAGATCCACTGCTCTCAGATACTGTTTGTATTTCTCGGACTCAAGCCAATATGCCCCAGAATCATCTTTACAGATCAGGGACAGTCAAGACAAAAACATTGCTTCATGGTCACAGCAGTGATTCATACAAAGGTATGAATATGTTATGGAATGCTGTATTTGAAATCAAATCAAAATGTATTTGTCACAACAGTGAAATGTGGTTACGGGCCCTTCCCAACAATGTAGAGGGAAAAGAGTTAACACAAGGAATACATGAGTAACAATGGCTATATACACGGGGTACCAGTACCATTACCGAGTGGATGTGCATTCGTACAAGGTCATTGATTTAGATATGTACATACAGGTAGGGATAAAGTGACCAGGCAACAGCATAGATGATAAACAGTAGCAGCAATGTATGTGATGAGTCCAAAGAGTTTGTGCAAAAATGGTCAATGCAGATAATTAAATACTAAATAGCTACACGGACTAACTATTTAGCAGTATTATGGCTTGGGGTACCCTCTGTAGCACTTTGTGGTCGGATGTCAAGCAGTTGACATACCAAGCAGTGATGCAGCCAGTCAAGAGGCTCTCAATATTTCAGCTGTAGAACGTTTTGAGGATCTGAGGGCCCGTGCCAAAACTTTTGAGCCTCCTGAGGGGGAAGAGGCATTGTTGTGCCTTCTTCACAACTGTGTTGGTGTGTGTGGAACATGATAATTCCTTAGTCATTTGGAAACCGAGGAACCTGAAGCTCTCGACCCTCTCCATTACAGCCCCGTCGGTGTGCATTTGGGCGTGCGCGGCACTCTATTTCCTGTAGTCGATGATCAGCTCCTTTATCTTACTGACGTTGCGGGAGAGGTTGTTGTCCTGGCCCCACACTGCCAGATCACTGACCTCCTCCCTATTGGCTGTCTCATCGTCGTCAGTGATCAGGCCAACCACCGTTGTGTCATCAGAAAACTTAATGATGGTGTTGGAGTCATGGTGGCCCCGCAGTCGTTGATTATGGAGTACAGGAGAGGACTAAGCACGCACCGCTGAGGGGCCCACGTGTTGAGGGTCAGCGTGGTGGATGTGTTGTTGCCTACCTTCACCAACTGGGGGAGGCCCATCAGGAAGTACAGGATCCACTTGCAGAGGGAGGTGTTCAGTCCCAGGGTCCTGAGTTTAGCGATGGGATTGGCGGGGTCTATGGTGTTGAACACTGAGCTATAGTCAATGAACAGCATTCTCACATAGGTGTTCCTTTTGTCCAGGTGGGAGAGGGCAGTGTGGAGTGAAATAAAGATTGTGTAATCCTTGGATCTGTTGGGGTGGTGAGCGAATTGGAGAAGGTGCAGGATGTCTGGGATTATGGTGTTGATGTGAGCCATGACCAGTTTTTCAATGCATTTCATGGCTACAGATGTAAGTGCTACGAGGCGATAGTAATTTAGGTTACCTTGGTGTTCTTGGGCACAGGGACAGTGGTAGTCTGCTTGAAACATATATGTATTACAGACTGGGTCAGGGAGAGGTTGGAAATGTCAGTGAATACACTTGCCAGCTGTTTAGTGCATGCTCACAGTACGCATCCTGGTAATCCATCTGGTGCCATGGCCTTGAGAATATTAACCTATTTTAAAGGTCTTACTCACGTCGCCTATGGAGAGAGAGATCACACAGTCGACTTTCCTTTCCTAAAACATGTTTTTGTTTTAAGTCGGATCCAGACTCATACAGTATAGATTAGTGGATGAGGAAAATACTGTAGAGAGAAAAATGAATGGAGAAATTGAGAGAGACACATGGAGAGAGCGAGACACACAGAGAGAGAGAGAGAGAGAGAGAGAGAGAGAGAGAGAGAGAGAGAGAGAGAGAGAGAGAGAGAGAGACAGACAGACAGATAGACAGAGAGCGAGACAGACAGACTGACAGAGAGAGAGAGAGAGAGAGAGAGAGAGAGAGAGAGAGAGAGAGAGAGAGAGAGAGAGAGAGAGAGAGAGAGAGAGAGAGAGAGAGACAGAGACAGAGACAGAGACAGAGACAGAGACAGACAGAGCGAGAGAGAGATGCTGCTCTGTGTTTAGAGAACTTTTGCCCCTGTGACCTCATTATGCCACCAGGAGGCAGCGTGCTCTTTGTTCTCCTTACTGCCTGTGACAGAGCCCTCCTCCTCCGCCTTCCCTGAATATCTCTCTCTCTCTCTGTCTCTCTCTGTATCTCTCTCACTCTCTCTCTCTCTTTCTCTCTCTCTTTCTCCCCCCCTCTCCACTTTACCCGTGGTAGAAAAAAATCAAGATTGTTTTTCAGATGGGGCACAAGCTATCCCTTCTTTACCCAGGTATTGGTATGCAGACTGTGATACAGGTTGCCACACTAACAAGGGGATTGTTTTTGAAGGGAATTCTGTGTTTGAGATAGATGTGAGAAATGGGATGGCGTGTGTTGGTGTGCATTTGTGTGTGCATTTGTGTGTGTGTGTGTGTGTGTGTGTGTGTGTGTGTGTGTGTGTGTGTGTGTGTGTGTGTGTGTGTGTGTGTGTGTGTGTGTGTGTGTGTGTGTGTGTGTGTGTGTGTGTGTGTGTGTGTGTGTGTGTGTGTGTGTGTGTGTGTGTGTGAGAGCATCTATAGGTGTAATCCGCCAGCTCCTTTTGGCCCTGGGGAGATTGGGACAGAGGACTGAGGAAAATGAAAACAGAGGGATGATGGCAGAGGAGTGCCCTCTGAGAGCGAGGGATCATTGAGAGGGCTTTCTGGAGAAGAGAACAAACAAACCTTAAATCAGGAAAGATGAGAGGGGCCATGGCCTGTCGAAATAGAACCTTCTATTGAGTGTGCATGTGTGTGTTTGTGTGTGTGTTAGGAAGGTTACTATGCTCATTCAACTCAGGGTTAAGCATGAAATTATTTGAACTTTAAACAAAGTGGTGTGAAATCGGACTTTACCGTAGTTGTAACATACTGTAAATGGATTCATATTGAACATGTACAGACAGTTTGTAGTAGTTGTAACATACTGTAAATGGATTCATATTGAACATGTACAGACAGTTTGTAGTAGTTGTAACATACTGTAAATGGATTCATATTGAACATGTACAGACAGTTTGTAGTAGTTGTAACATACTGTAAATGGATTCATATTGAACATGTACAGACAGTTTGTAGTAGTTGTAACATACTGTAAATGGATTCATATTGAACATGTACAGACAGTTTGTAGTAGTTGTAACATACTGTAAATGGATTCATATTGAACATGTACAGACAGTTTGTAGTAGTTGTAACATACTGTAAATGGATTCATATTGAACATGTACAGACAGTTTGTAGTAGTTGTAACATACTGTAAATGGATTCATATTGAACATGTACAGACAGTTTGTAGTAGTTGTAACATACTGTAAATGGATTCATATTGAACATGTACAGACAATTTGCACCCCACACTCAAGCATTTCCCTCTGTCGTACTCCCACACAAATGTGTTGACACATTGTGTAAGGACTACTGTAAAACCACACAAAACATCAGGGTAGAAATCTAAATCGATAAAGGTTATATTCATCAATAAGAAATAGCCACGAGATAATTAAATCCAGGGAGTTAAACAGAAGGCTAAAATTGTTAGGCTTCATTATGTGGAGAGTTTTATGAAATCATTTGTAAGCAATGGCAGGTTGCGAGCATGTTGATAAATATTTAAATGTTACAGTTTTGTTATCTTTATACAGTACATACAAGGACAAATCATCAGAAATAGGAGTATTGTACACCAGTTGGCTACTGTGAAAACATATCATGGTGTTGTATGCCATTTCTGACCCACGCAACATTGTAAAAGAACACCTTTTCTACGTGACTTGTGACTTGATACAATATCGCCTGTCTCTCTGCTTGACATTCATCAGCGTATCAATGAAATTCAGATAATGAGTGGAATATATTATATACAACCCAGGTATTTCAGCAGTGCATTGTACACTACAATATCATTCAAAATTATAGCACATAGAGTGAGTGACTCTTTACACTTAGTAGCTGATAATGATCTAGAATGATGGCGTAGTATTTACAGCCACGTCTATATATGATTTGGTTTTCAACATAAAATTGATACATTATGAAGTAAAAATATAGAAATGTACAGTGTTCAGCAGTTATCAAACTATATACAGTGAGGGGAAAAAAGTATTTGATCCCCTGCTGATTTTGTATTTTTGCCCACTGACAAAGAAATGATCAGTCTATAAATTTAATTGTAGGTTTATTTGAACAGTGAGAGACAGAATAACAACAAAAAAATCCAGAACAACGCATGTCAAAAATGTTATACCTTTATTTGCATTTTCTTCCCTCACTGTACATCGACTCGGCACTACATAATGGTTCAGGAGTTATCCGGTTTTAGGAGTTTGATTAGGTGATAGTTAATTGTATTGTTAACAAATGACAAGAAAATCATATCAAAAGTAGACTATATTGACTACTACATTGCATTTTGAAAGCAGATACTTACAGTAGATTGATCATGTATCCAAATTGAAAGATCTATTTTTATTGCAGTGAACAAGTTACTTTGTGAATTTGTTTGTGCTTAGTCAATTGAAAATATGCTTACACTCTCTTATGGCTTCCCCATAGGAGAGCCCTCTTTGGTTCCAAAGAGAACACTTTTTTGTTCCATGTAGAACCCTATGTGGAAAGGGTCCTACATGGAACCAAAAAGGGTTCTTCAAAGGGTTGTCCTATGGGGAAGCCGAAGAACAATGTTAGGTTCTAGATAGCACCTTTTTTGCTAAGAATGTAAGTTTTTATACACAAGCAATTTTGCGCTTAGAATTGGGAAAATGCACCACATACTGGTGAACATTGCAACAAAGTCATTAAAAAAAACTGTACTATGACTAAGAAAAACTTTTGTTTTGATTATATCCTCATTTAAATAATGTTAGTAGAATTTTCTTTAGAAGGTAACCCTGCACACAATGAAAGGTCAGGCTTTTAATGTTAATGATGCTGTTGAGCTGAGAAAGGACCTGTGTGTCGACGGCATAACTACAGTTACTCTTATATTATAATTGAAACTGTCTGCCTCTTTAGAATAATTCCTTGTGTTTATACAACTGTAAATAATTCAACCGCTTTTTTCTATTGTAAAAACTCTGAATACTCAATGGGTAGTTTTGTCCATTATTGTATTTTGATAGAAGTGTCTGTTTTTAAGTGCAAATATTGAAATACTCTCTCTCTCTCTCTCTCTCTCTCTCTCTCTCTCTCTCTCTCTCTCTCTCTCTCTCTCTCTCTCTCTCTCTCTCTCTCTCTCTCTCTCTCTCTCTCTCTCTCTCTCTCTCTCTCTCAGCCTCCTACCAGGTGAAGCAGGGGACGTGTGAGGTGGTGGCCATCCATCGCTGCTGTAATAAGAACAAGATTGAAGAGCGCTCTCAGACCGTCAAGTGCTCCTGTTTCCCAGGCCAGGTCGCTGGCACAACCAGAACCAGGCCCTCCTGTGTGGAAGGTAAACATACATTGTGTATGTGTGTGAAGATCACACCAGAGCTGTGTTTGAAGGTCTTGATGAATTCACCTCACAGCCAGACACAGGAAGCTGGCACGAGCTTGAATAGTCTCACAAAGTGCTTTAGCTCTCTACTTCACGATAAAGGGGGTCTGTATTTCTCGCGAGATTAAGTTATGAAGGGGATGGAGTTGTTTTAGCGATGCTAGTGAACCATGGGATCATTTTGATCAAACTTCCATTGCCGTCTGTTGCTCTGAGGGCAGAGACAGAGCCACTGAGTGGCCATGTCCAAGTACCCATATGTACGTCCTACATCATTTTCTGAAATGTTCCAACCTGTTTAAAGGCACAGTCATCTTAGTGTAAATTTCTGATCCACTGGAATTGTGATACAGTGAATGCTAAGTGAAATAACCTGTCTGTAAATAATTGTTGATAAAATGACTTGTGTCATTCACAAAGTAGATGTTCTAACCAACATGCCAAAACTATGGTTTGTTTACAAGGAATTTGTGGAGTGTATGTAAACTTCCGACTCCAACTGTATATATCTTTAAAACATTTTTTTTAATGTATGTGTTGGGCTTTTCGCTATACCTGCAATAACATCTGCTAAATATGTGTATGTGACCAATCATTTATTTTATAGATTGTTTGTGTGTTGTGCTTTAGTTGAGATTATTCTTTACAACGTCAAGTATATTTGTCCAATTGTTCTTTGACTAGTACCATTCATTCTCGCTGTCAATAATTATAATGTTATAACTCCCAATAGTAACTGTAACCACTGGTGAACTGGGATAGAGTTGGGAGATTACCAACATATATACTGTATATTTTTTGCGTCAGTGCTGCCTGCCTGCGAGAAGTAATCGTCTCCGATTGATTGAGAGATTCAAGGAGCTATCATTGTTAAGTAACAGCAGATGTAACACATTGAATATTGACATTCGTACACTTCTAAATTAATTTGGCTGCAGGACACTCCCACATCATAGGGGACACCGTAAACAGTTGGGAGTTGGGGCTAATTTCCTTATAAAAATTCTGTGAACAAACTTAAAATGTATAAATTGATGGTTTGCATTGCGGGATGCCAAGGTCATATTTTTCCATATTCTGTTCCAGTAAAATGGATGTTCAGATTCACGTAGATCTGTGGACCATACTTTAATGGCTAGCTCAGAATATTAGCTTTCCAAAAGTTGTTTGTATATTATAGAGATCAGCCATTTAAGCAGCCCATAAATCCCATCATTGGATGGTTTGGTAGTTAGGTTCCCCAAGGGACTCCATAGGCTGGCATAGCTGACCTAACTAAATATAGAAAGAAAGATGTGCCTGGTAATATATATGTTTATTTCAAATCTTGGAATGTTCTCAAACCATTACTGGTTTGTCTGATTCCGTCTTTATTCATGATATCCATGCATTTAGTTTAAAAAAAGGTGTTTGCCTGCCTCTGTTATTGCCGTATTGGCTTATCCAATCCAAACTTCTTCTTAACTAAGCTATCTAGAAGGTATTGTAAACTATGATACATTCTGTGACCACCTAATGCCTTGAGTAAAGAATGCCTGCTTAACATCACATTGAGCGATATGCTACTCAAACTAGTTGTATGTCGGGCATCACTACTTCAGAGGAGTGTCATTTGAACGAAACGTTTTATAACACTAAATATGTTTTTTTTTAGCAGAAATGCCTTCTGGAACATGTAAACTTTCATGTGCCTTATTATTATTTTTTTTATCAAACCTTTATTTAACCTGGCAAGTCAGTTAAGAACACATTTTTATTTGACATTGATGGCCTACCATGGCCAAACCCTCCCCTACCCGGACGACGCTGGGGCAATTGTGCACCGCCCTATGGGACTCCCGATCACGAGCCCGGGATCGAACAAGGGTCTGTAGTCTGTAGTGAAGCCTTTAGCACTGAGATGCAGTACCTTAGACCGCTGCACCACTCGGGTGCCTGCTGTGCCACTAGACTTAATAACAAACTTGTATGCAATCTGTAAATACAAATAAATTGTTAAATTACGAGCCTAGTTGGTTTAGCTACAGAAAAAGTCAGGAACCTTCCCGCTAGCCATGATTGGCTGAAAAGAATGGGTAGGCTAGACATGCTGAAAAATGAGTTTGGACTGGTCTACCATGTAGCACGCCTATAACATGAGCTGGTCAGTATATGTAGGTAATCCTTTCTAATGCTGCTTTCAAAAAAATATATCACGTAGTAAAACTGCAAAGGTGTTGCTCTCCACTTTCTGGAGGAACGAGCTTTGAAATCAGTTGAATGAACGGTGGAATTAGACTATGATAGCTAAGGAGATTCTGGCATTTTTTTTTATTTTTAAATTTATTTAAATTTAGATTTTATTTCACCTTTATTTAACAAGCTAGAATAGTTGAGAACAAGTTCTCATTTACAACTGCGACCTGGCCAAGATAAATCATAGCAGTGTGAACAGACAACACAGAGTTACAGATGGAGTAAACAATTAACAAGTCAATAACACAGTAGAAAAAAAAGAAAGAAAAGAGAGTCTATATACATTGTGTGCGAAAGGCATGAGGAGGTAGGCGAATAATTACAATTTAGCAGATTAATACTGGAGTGATACATGATCAGATGGTCATGTATAGGTAGAGATACTGGTGTGCAAAAGAGCAGAAAAGTAAATAAATATAAACAGTATGGGGATGAGGTAGGTAAATTGGGTGGGCTATTTACCAATAGACTATGTACAGCTGCAGCGAACTGTTAGCTGCTCATATTGCCATATTTGATGGCAAATATGCAGACAAAGTCGAAAAGAGACACGCTGTTGTATAAAACACCTGGCTCTGAATTATATCTTCAAACTAAGGCAACCATGGAAGCCGTGACAGAGAGGGAGAAGCGTCCTTCCATGTATATGGGTAATATAGTCTAGGTAGCTACATTTTCAGAAATTACACATTTCTAATTTGGTCAGAAAGTTATTTTAATTTCAAGTTAAAGCGTACTGCTAGCTAGCTAGCTAATGTTAACTGGCTAGCTAACTAGCTAACATTATGTGTATGATCTGTGTAGTAATAATATTTGTAGCTCAGAGCCATTTACATTGCTAGTTATAGCCTAATGTTAGCTAGCTAACATTAACATGGTTGGTTAGCTACCTGTAGATTCATGCATGATAGTAATATTATGATTTGAGATTATGGTTCATTGTTTATCTAGCTATCTACATGTCTAAACAAAAGACCCCACTATGAAAGTAAGCATTTTAATAGAATGTTCATGATGTCACTGCGACAACTGTCGATAGACATAGCTGGTAAATTCGCTTTGGCTATCTACACTCGTCAGAGTGTGCCAAAGCACAGAATAACTGACAAATTACTGAAAGTTCAACTCCCTTTGAATTTGGCCGGTGTCAGTAAATGTTGGCAAAAAAAACATAAATAAATTGTTGCCAGCACCACAGTTGCAGTCACCAATGCTCTGGATAACATAAAGACAGCCTAACCAGCTCTGCTAGGGCAAGTAAAATGGTCAGAGTGAGCTGTTCCCTCATTTGTGTCTGGAAGTAGCTAGCAAGCCAGCCAACATTAGCTTGTTAGCTTGGGTGCTTGACTCTTGTTGTTAGGTTAGAATGCTCAGATCAACCCTACTCCTCGTCCAGTGTGCGCTCTGAATGCTCTGAATGGCCAGAGAGCACTCTGAGCATACTCTGGCATTCCAGATTGAATTTACGAACACACCTGTAGAATAAACCAGCCTTTAGTCTTCAAATCTTTGGTTGTTTAGTACATGGCCTTACATGTGAATCCTTAACAAGCTGGGTGGGGCTAAAGCTTAAGAGGGTGTGAACGATGCTGAATAGGTGTAGACAAAGAAGACATCTCCAGTAGGTGTACCAAAACATTCAAGGGACTTTTTCTCAAAAGTGCGCTTACAAGTTGATCTACTTTCACTGCAGAATTACTTTCCCATTGTTCCTCAACTGTAGTGTATGATATAGAATTTTCTAGCTCTTAGTCTCTACTTTTATTCAATGTAAAAAACAGCATTTCAAATGTTGCTATGTAAGACCGAATCGAGCAGGTCGGTCACAAATGAGATTTGCTGTTGAGTGTTTGAGTTGCGCTGGTGGCTTTGATTGATGGGTCCTTTTGACATGTGTGTGTGTGGGGGTTTGCTAATTCTCTCAATGTCCATTAAGACATTCTCCTAAAGTAAATTCAATAATTTCGGTCGTTATCAAGGATCAATTTGGCCGAGAATTCGGCCATGGTCCTGATATTGTCACTCCTGCTGCGGAGACACACAAACAGCCAAGCTCTGGGCCTGCAGTTTGTCTGGATAATACAGGTTAGCCTGCTACACACATGCATCCAGTTCTAGGCTGTGGCTCAATGTATTGGATAATAAAAAGAATAAAAATAATAATAACAAAATATTAAAATCAAACACGTAAACTCTTTCACACGCAAACGTACAGTATATCTTTTTATTCACAACTTCATCACGGTGTTAGTAAGGCTTTCAGTCGTCTCCTTCAGTTAATTTATGGCCTTTATCACCCCTCATATACGCACGCATGCACGCACGCATGCACACACACACACACACACACACACACACACACACACACACACACACACACACACACACACACACACACACACACACACACACACACACACACACACACACACACACACACACACACACACACACACACACACACACACACACACACACACACACACACACACACACACACAGCTCTAACTCTGTCTCACAGCCAATCCAGATGCATTAACCCCCCTCCAGTGGGAAATAGATAGGTTTCACGTACGTGAGCGGAGAGGATGAATCAAACAGAACAGAAATGTGTAGACAGACAGACCCGCAGCGACTGGTAAAGTAACCTCAGACTCTAGCATTAATGTCTCTGTTTAGCTTCTTCCATGCGTCTCTTTCCTTAGAATGAGGTTGTTCTAGGCTGGCCAGGTCAGGTCAGCTCCAGTGAAGACTGAACCTCCAGTCAAAAAGCTGCTTTCTGTCTCAGATACAGATGTGGAGACCTTGGAGAGGGACTTTGTCATTGTACTGTGTATGAAGAACACAAGCATTGGACTGATAGGAGATTTACAAATCAAGGGCATCTTACAGTTATTAAGTACAGTTGTTTCTTGTAAATTATGTCATTTTACGACAAACTACCGTAGCACTGTCAATGTTCAACAACAATACATACATAAACTATTGCATAGTGATCATGGTATGAATGTTATCATATGAATGCTTTTTTCTCTATTCCTTTTCACATCAAACATATGAGATGCTTTTCCTATAGCTGACCAATAGAGGACACTCTTTACCAGTCATATGTCTTGTAGTAGACTGCTAGTACCCAAAGCTAGGGAGAAGCCAGAGATCTGTCATGCATCTTTAGTCTTTTAACCTGATAGAAAATAATGATGAAGAGAAATAATATAACTATGATTTGATGTATGTTAGGTATTGGTTATTAAGAGCCAAAACCCTGAATGAATAAACATACATACAGTACACAGAAAAGCTCTTTTCCCTCCTAACATCAACGATGTCAAAGGGAGCTGGTCCACTGTGGACTATTAAAATATCATTAGAGTCTGCTGCCAGGCACGGTGGCCTCTCAGGTAATGGAGAAAGAGAGAGAGAAAGAGAGAGGCTCTTTCCACTATCCTCCATGATGTTATGGTGTTGTCCCTCTGGGGCAGCTCTCTATGAGGGAGTTGACTGGACTGAGGACTCCAATGTTTTTTTAAATGTTGTATTAATTTCACCTTTATTTAGCCAGGTAGCCCGGTTGAGAACCAGTTCTCATTTACATCTGCGACCTTGCTAAGATAAAGCAAAGCAGTGCAACTGTCACAACTTCCACCAAAGGTGGCTCCTCTTCCTGTTCGTGCGGTGCTCGGCGGTCGTCGTCACCGGTCTACTAGCTGCCACCAATCCCCTTTTCCTTTTCTGTTGGTTTTTGTCTTATTGGTTACACCTGTCTTTTGTTTGGAGTTTGGGGTTTGGGGTTTGGGGTTTGGTTAGGGCTATTTAAGCCAGTTATGCCGCCTGCTTTTGTGCAGGCTTATTTCTCTGTTCGTTTTGTGGATGTGTTATTTTTGTATTTTCTCCGGACTGTTTGTGACCTGTTTTTGGGCCGGTCATTGTATGCGCCTGGTGTTTTGGCGTGACATTTCTGTCACCGGAATAAATATGGTTGTCCGTAACCCTCTGATCTCTGCGCCTGACTCCACACCCACTACTCCT
>NC_060190.1:57813486-57828486 GCF_021184085.1 Oncorhynchus gorbuscha | reverse complement strand
GAGAGAGAGAGAGAGAGAGAGAGAGAGAGAGAGAGAGAGAGAGAGAGAGTGGGGGGTCTGTGTAGAGGTTTGTTCAGTAGAGGTGGAGAGAGAGGGGGTCTGTGTAGAGGTGGGTTCAATAGAGGTAGAGAGACAGAGAGAGCGAGGGGGGATCTGAGTAGAGGTTGGTTCAGTAGAGGTAGAGAGAGAGGGGGATCTGAGCAGAGGTTTGTTCTGTAGAGGTAGAGAGACAGAGAGAGTGAGGGGGATCTGAGAGAGAGAGGGGGATCTAGTAGAGGTTTGTTCAGTAGAGGTAGAGAGAGAGGGGGTATCTGAGTAGAGGTTTGTTCAGTAGAGGTAGAGAGTGAGAGAGAGAGAGAGAGAGAGAGAGAGAGAGAGAGAGAGAGAGAGAGAGAGAGAGAGAGAGAGAGAGAGAGAGAGAGAGAGAGAGAGAGAGAGAGAGAGAGAGAGTGGAGGGGTATGTGTAGAGGTTTGTTCAGTAGAGGTGGAGAGAGACAGGGGGTCTGTGTAGAGGTTTGTTCAGTAGAGGTGGAGAGAGAGTGGGGTCTGTGTAGAGGTGGGTTCAATAGAGGTGGAGAGAGAGTGGGGTTGTGTAGAGATGGGTTCAGTAGAGGTGGAGAGAGAGGAGGTCTGTGTAGAGGTGGGTTCAGTAGAGGTGGAGAGAGGGGGGGTCTGTGTAGAGGTGAGTTCAGTAGAGGTGGAGAGAAAGAGGGGGTCTGTGTAGAAGTGGGTTCAATAGAGGTGGAGATAGAGAGGGGGTCTGTGTAGAGGTGGGTTCAGTAGAGGTGGAGAGAGAGGGGGTCTGTGTAGAGGTGGCTTCAGTAAAGATGGAAAGAGAGGGGTCTGTGTAGAGGTGGGTTCAAGTAGAGGTGGAGAGAGAGAGGGGGTTTGTGTAGAGGTGGGTTCAGTAGAGGTGGAGAGAGGGGGTCTGTGTAGAGGTGGGTTCAGTAGAGGTGGAGAGAGGGGTTTGTGTAGAGGTGGGTTCAGTAGAGGTGGAGAGAGGGGGTCTGTGTAGAGGTGGGTTCAGTAGAGGTGGAGAGAGAGGGTTTGTCTATAGGTTTGTTCAGTAGAGATGGAGAGAGAGGGGGGGTCTGTGTAGAGGTGGGTTCAGTAGAGGTGGAGAGAGACGGGGGTCTCTGTAGATGTGGGTTCAGTAGAGGTGGAGAGAGAGGGGGTCTGGGTAGAGGTGGGTTCAGTAGAGATGAAGAGAGAGAGGGGTCTGTGTAGAGGTTGGTTCAGGAGAGGTAGAGAGAGAGGTGGGGTCTGTGTAGAGGTGGGATCAGTAGAGGTGGAGAGAGAGAGAGAGGGGATCTGTGTAGAGGTAGGTTCAGTAGAGGTGGAGAGAGAGGGGGTCTGTGTAGAGGTGGGTCCAGTAGAGATGGAGATAGAGAGGGGGTCTGTGTAGAGGTGGGTTCAGTAGAGGTGGCGAGAGAGGGGGTCTGTGTAGAGCGGGGTTCAATAGAGGTGGAGAGAGAGGGGGTTGTGTAGAAGTGGGTTCAGTAGAGGTGGACAGAGAGGAGGTCTGTGTAGAGGTGGGTTCAGTAGAGGTGGAGAGAGAGGGGGTCTGTGTAGAGGTGAGTTCAGTAGAGGTGGAGAGAAAGAGGGGGTCTGTGTAGAAGTGGGTTCAAAAGAGGTGGAGAGAGAGGGGGGTCTGTGTAGAGGTGGGTTCAGTAGAGGTGGAGAGAGAGGAGGGGTCTGTGTAGAGGTGGGTTCAGTAGAGGTGGAGAGAAAGAGGGGGTCTGTGTAGAAGTGGGTTCAGTAGAGGTGGAGAGAGAGGGGGGGTCTGTGTAGAGGTGCGTCCAGTTGAGATGGAAAGAGAGGGGTCTGTGTAGAGGTGGGTTCAGTAGAGGTGGAGAGAGGGGGTCTGTGTAGCGGTGGGTTCAGTAGAGGTGGAGAGAGAGGGGGGGTCTGTGTAGAGGTGAGTTCAGTAGAGGTGGAGAGAAAGAGGGGGTCTGTGTAGAAGTGGGTTCAATAGAGGTGGAGAGAGAGGGGGTCTGTGTAGAGGTGGGTTCAGTAGAGGTGGAGAGAGAGGAGGTCTGTGTAGAGGTGGGTTCAGTAGAGGTGGAGAGAGAGAGGGGGTCTGTGTAGAAGTGGGTTCAGTAGAGGTGGAGAGAGAGGGGGGGTCTGTGTAGAGCTGCGTCCAGTTGAGATGGAAAGAGAGGGGTCTGTGTAGAGGTGGGTTCAGTAGAGGTGGACAGAGAGGGTTTGTGTAGAGGTTTGTTCAGTAGAGATGGAGAGAGAGGGGTGGGTCTGTGTAGAGGTGGGTTCAGTAGAGGTGGAGAGAGACAGGGGTCTGTGTAGATGTGGGTTCAGTAGAGGTGGAGAGAGAGGGGGTCTGGGTAGAGGTGGGTTCAGTAGAGATGGAGAGAGAGAGGGGTCTGTGTAGAGGTTGGTTCAGGAGAGGTAGAGAGAGAGGTGGGGTCTGTGTAGAGGTGGGATCAGTAGAGGTGGAGAGAGAGAGAGGGGATCTGTGTAGAGGTAGGTTCAGTAGAGGTGGAGACAGAGAGGGGGTCTGTGTAGACGTGGGTTCAGTAGAGGTGGAGAGAGAGAGGGGGTCTGTGTAGAGGTAGGTTCAGTAGAGGTGGAGAGAGTGGGTCTGTGTAGAGGTTTGTTCAGTAGAGTCGGAGAGAGAGGGGGTCTGTGTAGAGGTGGGTTCAGTAGAGGTGGAGAGAGAGGAGGGGTCTGTGTAGAGATTTGTTCAGTAGAGGTGGAGAGAGAGAGTGGGTCTGTGTAGAGATTTGTTCAGTAGAGGTGGGAGAGAGAGAGTGGGTCTGTATAGAGGTGGGTTCAGTAGAGGTGGATAGAGAGAGGGGGTCTGTGTAGAAGTGGGTTCTATAGAGGTGGAGAGAGAGGGGGGTTGTGTAGAGGTGGGTTCAGTAGAGGTGGAGAGAGAGGAGGTCTGTGTAGAGGTGGGTTCAGTAGAGGTGGAGAGAGAGAGGGGGTCTGTGTAGAGGTGAGTTCAGTAGAGGTGGAGAGAAAGAGGGGGTCTGTGTAGAAGTGGGTTCAGTAGAGGTGGAGAGAGAGGGGGGTCTGTGTAGAGGTGGGTCCAGTAGAGATGGAGATAGAGAGGGGGTCTGTGTAGAGGTTTGTTCAGTAGAGATGGAGAGAGAGGGGGTCTGTGTAGAGGTTTGTTCAGTAGAGATGGAGAGAGAGATGGGAGGGGGGGTTTGAGTAGAGGTGGGTTCAGTAGAGGTTGGGAGAGAGAAGGGAGAGGGGGGGGGGGGTCTGAGTAGTGGTGGGGAATCTCTCCCCAACTCCCTGCCTAAAGAGCTGGAACCTGGACTTCAGACATTGTCATCCTACAATAAACATGGTATAGAGGAGACAGACCCACTGGTTGCCCTCTAGGTTACAGGGAGCTGGTAGTCCCATCCACCCTACTACCAGGTGTGAAACAGGGAAGGGACTCAGGGGGTATGCTAATTTGGTATAGAGCAGACTGAACTCACTCTATTAAATGAATCAAAACAGGAACATTTTACATTTGGCTAGAAATTCAAAAGGAAATGATCTTAACAGAGAAAAATCTTCTCCTGTCTGCTACCTATATCCCCCCACTAGAATCCCCATACTTTAATGAAGACAGCTTCTCCATCCTGGAGGGGGAAATCAATCATTTCCATGCCCAGGGACATGGACTAGTCTGTGGCGACCTAAATGCCAGAACTGGACAAGAACCTGACACACTCAGCACACAGAGGGACAAACACCTGCCTGGAGGTGACAGCAGTCACTCCACCATATGCTCCCCCCTAGGCACAACTATGACAACATAACCAACAGAAACGGGTCACAACTCCTGCAGTTCTGTCGCATGCTTGGTATTTACATAGTAAATGGTAGGCTTTGAGGGGACTCTTATGGTAGGTACACTTATAGCTCATCTCTTGGCAGTAGTACTGTAGACTTTATCACTGACCTCAACCCAGAGCCTCTCAGAGTGTTCACAGTCAGCCCATTGACACCCCTATCAGACCACAGCAAAATCACAATCAACTTGAACAGAGCAATACTCAATCATGAGGTATCAAAGCCAAAGGATCTGAATGATATTAAGAAATGCTATATATGGAAGGATTGTAGTGTGGAAACCTACCAAAAAAACAATTAGGCAACAACAAATCCCCCTTCTGATGACCAGGTGGCGAATCGCATCTCTGCATGTCTGGCAGACATATCAGTGTGGATGACGGATCACCACCTTAAGCTGAACCTCGGCAAGACGGAGCTGCTCTTCCTCCCGGGGAAGGACTGCCCGTTCCATGATCTCGCCATCACGGTTGACAACTCCATTGTGTCCTCCTCCCAGAGCGCTAAGAACCTTGGCGTGATCCTGGACAACACCCTGTCGTTCTCAACCAACATCAAGGCGGTGGCCCGTTCCTGTAGGTTCATGCTCTACAACATCCGCAGAGTACGACCCTGCCTCACACAGGAAGCGGCGCAGGTCCTAATCCAGGCACTTGTCATCTCCCGTCTGGATTACTGCAACTCGCTGTTGGCTGGGCTCCCTGCCTGTGCCATTAAACCCCTTCAACTCATCCAGAACGCCGCAGCCCGTCTGGTGTTCAACCTTCCCAAGTTCTCTCACGTCACCCCGCTCCTCCGTTCTCTCCACTGGCTTCCAGTTGAAGCTCGCATCCGCTACAAGACCATGGTGCTTGCCTACGGAGCTGTGAGGGGAACGGCACCTCAGTACCTCCAGGCTCTGATCAGGCCCTACACCCAAACAAGGGCACTGCGTTCATCCACCTCTGGCCTGCTCGCCTCCCTACCACTGAGGAAGTACAGCTCCCGCTCAGCCCAGGCAAAACTGTTCACTGCTCTGGCCCCCCAATGGTGGAACAAACTCCCTCACGACGCCAGGACAGCGGAGTCAATCACCACCTTCCGGAGACACCTGAAACCCCACCTCTTTAAGGAATACCTAGGATAGGATAAGTAATCCCTCTCACCCCCCCCTTTAAGATTTAGATGCACTATTGTTAAGTGACTGTTCCACTCGATGTCATAAGGTGAATGCACCAATTTGTAAGTCGCTCTGGATAAGAGCGTCTGCTAAATGACTTAAATGTAAATGTAAATGTAAATTCAATCCCTTTTAGACAACTTCCTGGACAAAACGTTCCACTGTAAAAGTGAAGGTGTAAACTCGGCAGTAGAAAATCTAAACAGTATATTTGACCTCACAGCTTCTCTATCAAATCTTAAAAATTCAAACAGAAAACCAAAGAAAATGATCAACAATGGGAAATGGTTTGATGAAGAAGCAAAGTCCTACGAAACCAATCCAACAAAAAACAGAGACCCAGAAACCTGAGTCTACGCCTTCACTCTGTTGAACACTAAAACAATACGGACAGACACTACGGAAAAGGAAGGAACAGCACGTCAGAAATCAGCTCAATGTAATTGAAGAATCCATAAACTCCAACCACTTCTGGGAAAATTGGAAAACAAACAAGTTATTGATCCAAAATGGAGATGTATGAGTAAACCACTTCTCAAATCTTTTGGCTCTATAACAAAGAACAAACAGTCAAAACATATACAGTTGAAGTGGGAAGTTTACATACACTTAGTTTGGAGTCCATAAAACTAGTTTTTCAACCACTACACACATTTCTTGTTAACAAACTATAATTTTAGCAAGTTGGTTAGGACATCTACATTGTGCATGACACAAGTCATTTTTACAACAATTGCTTACAGACATATTATTTCACTTATAATTAACTGTATCACAATTCCAGTGGGTCAGAAGTTTACATACACTAAGTTGACTGTGCCGTTAAACAGCTTGGCAAATTCCAGAAAATTATGTCATGGCTTTAGAAGCTTGTGAGGCTAATTGACATCATTTGAGTCAATTGGAGGAGTACCTGTGGATGTATTTCAAGGCCGACCTCCAAACTCAGTGCCTCTTTGCTTGACATCATGGGAAAATCAAAATAAATCATCCAAGACCTCAGAAAGAAAATTGTAGACCTCCACAAGTCTGGTTCATCCTTGGGAGAAATTTCCAAACACCTGAAGGTACCACATTCATCTGTACAAACAATGGTGCGCAAGTATAAACACCATGGGACCACGCAGCCGTCATACCGCTCAGGAAGGAGACGCGTTCTGTCACCTAGAGATTAATGTGCTTTGGTGCGAAAGTGCAAATCAATCTCAGAACAACAGCAAATGACCTTGTGAAGATGCTGGAGGAAACTGGTACAAAAGTATCTATATCCACAGTAAAACTAGTCCTATATCGACATAACCTGAAAGGCCGCTCAGCAAGGAAGAAGCCACAGCTGCAAAACCGCCATAAAAAAGGCAGACTACGGTTTGCAACTGCACATGTGGATGAAGATTGTACTTTTTGGAGAAATGTCCTCTGGTCTCATGAAACAAAAATAGAAATGTTTGGCCATCATGACCATCGGTATGTTTGGAGGAAAAAGGGGGAGGCTTGCAAGCCGGAGAAAACCATCCCAAACGTGAAGCACGGGGATGGCAGCATCATGTTGTGGGGGTGCTTTGCTGCATGAGGGACTGGTGCACTTCACAAAATAGATGGCATCATGAGGGAGGAAAATTATGTGGATATATTGAAGCAACGTCTCAAGACATCAGTCAGGAAGTTAAAGCTTGGTTGCAAATGGGTCTTCCAAAGGGACAATAACCCCAAGCGTACTTCCAAAGTTGTGGCAAAATGGCTTAAGGACAACAAAGTCAAGGTTTTGGAGTGGCCATCACAAAGCCCTGACCTCAATCCTATAGACAATTTGTGGGCAGAACTGACAAAGCGTGTGTGAGCAAGGAGGCCAACAAACCTGACTCAGTTCCACCAGCTCTGTCAGGAGTAATGGGCCAACATTTCCCCAACTTATTGTGGGAAGCTTGTGGAAGGCTACCCGAAATGTTTGACCCAAGTTAAAAAAATGTAAAGGCAATGCTACCAAATACCAATTGAGTGTATATAAACTTCTGACCTACTGGGAATGTGATGGAATAAATAAAAGCTGAAATAAATATACTATTATTCTGACATTTCACATTCTTAAAATAAAGTGGTGATCCTAACTGACCTAAGACAGGACATTTTTACTAGGATTAAATGTCAGGAATAGTGAAAAACTGAGTTTAAATGTAGTTGGCTAAGATGTACTGTATGTAAACTTCCAACTTCAACTTTATGTGATCAAATACAAATCTTATAAGCAGCTATTAAATTCTCCAATTACCTTGAATGAACTACAGGACAAAATACAAACCCTCCAACCCAAATAGGCCCGTGGTGTTGATGGCATCCTTAATGAAATGATCAAATATACAGACAACAAATTCCAATTGGCTATACTTAAACATCATCCTTAGCTCTGGCATCTTCCCCAATATTTGGAACCAAAGACTGATCACCCCAATCCATAAAAATGGAAAAACAATTGACCCCAATAAGTACCGTGGGATATGCGTCAACAGAAACCTTGGGGAAGTCCTCTGCATTATCATTAACAGCGGACTAATACATTTCCTCAGTGAAAACAATTTACTGAGCAAATGTCAATGGGCTTTTACCAATTTACCATATGACAAACCACATATTCAACCTGCACACTCTAATTGACATACAAACAAACCAAAACAGCCTTTGACTCAATTTGGCGCGAGGGTCTGCTATACAAATTGATGCAAAGTGGTGTTGGGGGAAAAATATACGACATTATAAACTCCATGTACACAAACAACAAGTGTGGGGTTAAAATGGGCAAAAAACACACACAATTCTTTCCACGGGGCCGGGGGGGTGAGACAGGGATGCAGCTTAAGCCCCACCCTTTCCAACATATATATCAACAAATTGGCGAGGACACTAGAACAGTCTGCAGCACCCAGCCTCACCCTACTGGAATCTGAAGTCAAATGTCTACTGTTTGCTGATGATCTGGTGTTTTTGTCTACAACCAATGAGGGCCTACAGCAGCACCTAGATATTCTGCACAGATTCTGCCAGACCTGGGCCCTGATAGTAAATCTCAGTAAGACACAAAAATTGGTGTTCCAAAAAGGATCCAGTCGCCAGGACCACAAATACAAATTCCATCTCGACACCGTTGCCCTACAGCAGTGGTTCCCAAGCTTTTTATAGTCCCGTACCCCTTCAAACATTCAACCTCCAGCTGCATAACCCCTCTAGCACCAGGGTCAGCTCACTCTCAAATGCTGTTTTTTCCGTCATTGTAAGCCTGCCACACGCACACACACACTATACAATACATTTATGAAGCATAAGAATGAGTGTGAGATTTTGTCAAAACCCGGCTCATGGGAAGTGACAAAGAGCTCTTATATTACCAGGACACAAATAATAATATAATAATAATCAATCATTTTACTCTTTATTTATCTTACATATAAAACCTTATTTGTACATTGAGAATTGTGAATAACTAACCATAGTTTAATGAGAAGGGTGTGTTTGAAAGGATGCACATAATTCTGCAATGTTGTGTTGTATTAGAGAGAGTCTCAGTCTTAAATCATTTTCCACACACGGTCTGTGCCTGTATTTAGTTTTCATGCTGGTGAGAGCCGAGAATCCACTCTCACATAGGTACGTGGTTGCAAAGGGCATCAGTGTCTTAACTGCACATTTGCCAAGGCAGGATACTCTGAGCGCAGCCCAATCCAGACATCTGGCATTGGCTTCTGATTAAATTAAATTTTCACAGAATCACTTGTTGGAATTTCAATGAGGCTCTCTTGTTCAGATATCGGTACATGGACTGGAGGCAGGGCATGAAAGGGATAACGAATCCAGCTGTTTGTGTCATCCGTTTCGGGAAAGTACATGTGTAATTAAGTACCTAATTCAGGTGTTTCGCTATATCACATTTGACATTGTCCATAAGTTTGAGTTAATTTGCACACACAAAATCATACAATGATGGAAAGACCTGTGTGTTGTCCTTGTTAATGCAGACAGAGAAGAGCTCCAACTTCTTAATCATAGCCTCAATTTTGTCCCGCACATTGAATATAGTTGCGGAGAGTCCCTGTAATCCTAGATTCAGACCATTCAGGTGAGGGAAAACATCACCCAGACAGGCCAGTCATGTGAGAAACTCGTCATCATGCAAGTGGTCAGACAAGTAAAAATTATGGTCAGTAAAGAAAACTTAAAGTTCGTCTCTCAATTCAAAAAAACGTGTCAATACTTTTCCCCTTGATAACCAGCGCACTTCTGTACATTGTAAAAGTGTTACATGGTCGCTGCCCATATCATTGCATAGTGCAGAAAATACATGAGAGTTCAGGGGCCTTGCTTAAACAAATTAAACCATTTTCACTGTAGTCTAAAACGTCTTTTAAGCTGTCAGGCATTCCCTTGACAGCAAGAGCCTCTCGGTGGATGCTGCAGTGGACCCAAGTGTCGTCGGGAGCAACTGCTTGCACCCACGTTACCACTCCACTATGTCTCCCTGTCATGGCTTTTGTCCATTTGATGTCACAACTCTGTCCATTACTTTAAAAAATATCCTCTCCTGTTGTCCTGGTTTCCAGTGGTTTGCAGAAGAGCACGTCTTCCTTAATTGACCCACCCCATAAACGTAACGGACATATACCAGGAGCTGTGCCAGGCCCTCCACGTCTGTTGACTCATCCAGCAGTAAGTAACACATTTAATTCACTGGCTTGTTTGTAAAGCAGTTATTGTTTCAAAACATCTCCTGCCATGTCACTGATGCGTCATGAAACAGTGTTGTATGATGAAGGAATTGTCTGTATAGTTTTTTTGACCTTTTCCCCCAGCATTGTCCCAGCCATATCCACGGCAGCAGGAAGAATGAAGTCCTCCACAGTAGTTTACAGCTTGCCTGTCTTAGCCACTCGGTACCTCACCATATAAGACGCTTCTAGCCCCTTCTTATTAATGGTATCTGTTGCATTTATAAATGTCTTACTAATCGAAAGTCGTCTTAATTCTCCCTTATTTTTCAAATTGGCATGTTTGTTTCTAAAGGTGTCTACGCAAGAGTGAAGGTTTCATTGAGTTGTGAGATAGTACTTTTGCACATATAACACAATGTGGCTGAGGAAAGGCACTACTCCCAATATAAGTGAACCCCAAATCAATGTAGTTCTCATCATATTTGCGCCTTTACGATGGTCCAATGTCCCTGTCTGTTGTTCGGTGCTTTCCCGGGTAAGGGGTCAGTAGCTCTTTGGCTGCATCAGATTCACAACTGTCAGTGTTCATGCTAGCTGGGCTAACAACGAATGTAGATTTAATGATGCTAGCATTGGATGTGCTTGTGGAAGCAGAACAACTTGTCGTCGACAGGTGCAGGTGTAGTACTGTTGGTAGTAGCAGTTCTACCAGTAGAGCTGGTATGTGTCTCTATGGACGCAAGCCTTACTTTTGTTAGCCATTTATCCATTTTAGAGAAAATGGAATGAGTAGCAGCTACGTTTGGCTACATACGAACCATTAGTGGAATTCCCGTGACAGAGTAACAGTTAATGTGATCGGATGTTAATTATTTGACTACCTGTATTTGACATTGTGTTGTTATTTCGCTGAACACCAGATGGTTTCATTGTATTTTTGGCAGTGAAACAAGGCTATTCATGTAAGAAAATGCCCCGTTGGAAAATATAAATGGTCTATAAATGGTCTTAAAACATAATTACAGTATATACACATTTTTTATTTGGCGTACCCCCGATGGCAGTTTGGGAATACCTGCCCTAGAGCAAACAAAAAACTATACATACCTCGGCCTAAACATCAGTGCTACAGGTAACTTCCACAAAGCTGTGAAAGAGCTCAGAGACAAGGCAAGAAGGGCCTTCTATACCATCTAAAGGAACATCAAATCGAGATACCAATTAGGATCTGGCTAAAAACACGTGAATCAGTTATAGAACCCATTGCCCTTTATAGTTGTGAGATCTGGGGTCCGCTCACCAACCAAGAATTCACACAATGGGACAAACACCAAATTAAAACTCTGCATGCAGAATTCTGCCAAAATAACCTCTGTGTACAACGTAAAACACCAAATAATGCTTGCAGAGCAAAATTAGGCCGATAACCGCTAATTATCCAAATCTCAAAAATAGAGGTTAAATTCTACAAACACCTAAAAGGAAGCGATTCCCAAACCTTCCATAACAAAACCATCACCTACAGAGAGATGAACCTGGAGAAGAGTCTCCCCTATACAAACTGGTCCTGGGGCTCTGTTCACAAACACAAACAGACCCAACAGAGCCCCAGGACAGCAACACAATTAGACCCAACCAAATTGTGAGAAAACAAAAAAACTATTACTTGACACATTGGAAAGAATTAACAAAAAAACTGAGCAAACTAGAATGCTATTTGGCCCTAAACAGAGAGTACACAGTGGCGGAATACATGATCACTGTGACTGACACAAACTTAAGGAAAGCTTAGACTATGAACAGACTCAGTGAACTTAGCCTTGCTATTGAGAAAGGCCGCCGTAGGCAGACCTGGCTCTCAAGAAAAGACAGGTTATGTGCACACTGCCCACAAAATGAGATGGAAACTGAGCTGCACTTCCAAACCTCCTGCCAAATGTATGACCATATTAGAGACACATATTTCCCTCAGAATACACAGATCCACAAAGAATTCGAAAAAAACAAACAGATTTTGATAAACTCCCATATCTACTGGGTGAAATAGCACAGTGTGCCATCACAGCAGCGAGATTTGTGACCTGTTGCCACAAGAAAAGGGAAACCAGTGAAAAATACAACCCATATTTATTTTCCCTTTTGTACTTTCACTATTTGCACATCATTACATCACTGTATATACATAATATAACAAATGTTTTTACTCTTTTGGAACTTCTGTGAGTGTAATGTTACTGTTAATTTTATTGTGTATTTCACTTTTGTTTATTATCTACTTCACTTGCTTTGGCAATGTTAACATATGTTTCCCATGCCAATAATTGAATTGAGAGGGGTCTGAGTGGAGGTGGGTTCAGTAGAGGTGGAGAAGGGAGGGAGTTCCCCCTAGATAATAGTTATTTGAAAACAAGGTTTACTACTGTAGGTAGCGTTAGCAAGCACTAATTGGTATTTTTCATCCTATAGCTTGTTCTCTATCTTCTTTTCAAATAGTGAGCTAACATGTTTTCAGACCTTTCATTTCCCTGACTGATCGAAACTAGTTTTCTCATGCTCTCTTGTCTCTCTGCAGCAGACATATGGTGGGCCATATGCTTGGAACATCACATCGCAATACATATAGAATCGTGAGAATCATAATACATATCGTATTGGCACATAACTATGGTCATAATATCGTATCGTGAGGTTCTAATTCCCAGCCCTACTATAGGGGTTTTAGTAAGGGTACGGTGCAATAGTGGGGCTGAGATGGGAATCTATGTATGGAGAATGAGTCACTCCATCTTCCTCTCTCTTTATTTCTTCTCTCTCTCCTTTCCCTCATCTCTCTTTCTATCTCACTCTTACTCTCTTCCCCCTCCCAATCCTCTGTCATTCTCTCTCCTCTCTACTCTCTCTCACCTCTCTATCTCTCTTTTCTAAAGACTCTGCAGCCTTAGTACAGGCTCAATTAATAATGAAGTGAGCTGTGACCTTCTCCTGCTGGAGTTCAGGACTGCACTGGGTTCTGTGTGGTTCTATGTGAATCCGTGTGATTCTGTGTGATCTGCAGCACACGTTTGATCCAACCCACACCGCAGACTCATATATGAACAACGTGATAGGCTGCAGTAACATAATCGTCTCTCTGATCCAGAGATGACAATATTTACCTCAAAGTAAATGTACAAATGTACACTTACTGCTGCCATTATGAGAGAAGAGAACTACAAAGAGCAGTCTATGTGAGTTATACTGATGCTTGTCAGTGAAGCAGCTGTCTCATAACAATAGCTCCAACTTGGTTTCTGACACTGTTGTAGTGTTTTTCACACAGAGGTAACACAACATCCTCACCCCTTCTTTACAAGGTGTAATCTTAGTGTGATCCATTCGAGCCCTGTACAGTACATGTTTCTGACTCCTATTGCTCCTTAGCTATGAGATTCCACATAGTAGCACAAGTCAACTTCCCAGGTACACTGCACCTTCCAAGCGCTGTCTCCCTCTCTGCACTGAGTAGGACACTGACACTACGACACCAGTACAGGGAGCCTGGGTTGAACTAATGCCTCAGCAGCAGCAGGAGCTCAGGGATCAGACTACCAGGCTCAGAGCTTTCTCTCTGACTCACCAGGACGGTGACGACAGATGATACCCTGATTACAACGAGATGTGAAGTCAGAAAACATTGATCACACAAAATGCATTTACCTCAGCCCCGAGTCCTGAGATATGGCTGTGATTAAAAAATCATGAGGGGAAGTTCCCCAGAGCTATGCCTGGAGAGAGAGAGAGAGAGAGAGAGAGAGAGAGAGAGAGAGAGAGAGAGAGAGAGAGAGAGAGAGAGAGAGAGAGAGAGAGAGAGAGAGAGAGAGAGACGGAGAAGAGAGAGAGTGGAGAAGAGTAAAGAGAGAGAGAGAGAGAGAGAGAGAGAGAGAGAGAGAGAGAGAGAGAGAGACAGAGACAGAGACAGAGACAGAGAGACAGAGAGTGACGGAGAGAGAGAGACAGAGAGAGAGACAGAGAGAGAGACAGAGAGAGAGACAGAGAGAGACAGAGAGAGACAGAGAGAGACAGAGAGAGACAGAGAGAGAGAGAGAGAGAGAGAGGATAAACGGATGGAGAGAAGAGTCTTTAAGAGGCCTGGCTAGTGGAGCGTGAAGGGAGGTAAAGAGAGGAGAGGGTGAGAGAGGAGAGGGGAGCCGAGAGAGAGAGAGAGAGAGAGAGAGAGAGAGAGAGAGAGAGAGAGAGAGAGAGAGAGAGAGAGAGACAGAGACAGAGACAGAGAGAGAGAGAGAGAGAGAGAGACAGAGACAGAGAGAGACAGAGAGAGACAGAGAGAGACAGAGAGAGACAGAGAGAGACAGAGAGAGAGAGGATAAACGGATGGAGAGAAGAGTCTTTAAGAGGCCTGGCTAGTGGAGCGTGAAGGGAGGTAAAGAGAGGAGAGGGTGAGCCGAGAAGAGAGAGAGAGAGAGAGAGAGAGAGAGAGAGAGAGAGAGAGAGAGAGAGAGAGAGAGAGAGAGAGAGAGAGAGAGAGAGAGAGAGAGAGAGAGAGAGAGAGAGAGAGACAGAGACAGAGAGAGAGAGAGACAGAGAGAGAGGATAAACGGATGGAGAGAAGAGTCTTTAAGAGGCCTGGCTAGTGGAGCGTGAAGGGAGGTAAAGAGAGGAGAGGGTGAGCCGAGGAGAGAGGACAGAAGGATTCACTTGCTAGAGTCAACAGGCAGAATTGGTTGACCGCTAGGTGCCACCCACGCAGATGAGAGTCGACCAGATGATGGACACAGTGGTCCGCTGACTTGATAACTCCATTCCCTTAATGCAAAAAAAATATTATTATAGAAATGAAAACTAATGGCAATAGAGGAATAAAGCCTGAACATAGAATGCATGGTATTGACCTCTGTGGACATACATTGTGTATATAGAGGAGCATCTGAAGGTGTTGATGTGTATTGAGGTGTGTTGAGGGCTGTAGCTACATGCCTGTGGACCATTATGGGGTATTATAACCTCAGGGAGTGAAGAATCATGGTGGTCCCACTGCTCCCTAGCTGAGCAACAGATGAGAATAGAGAATAGAGAGGTCATTACCTGTGCTACAGTGCTCTTGGAATAGACATCCAGAGAGCAATGTTCAGAGGAGCATCCAAACAAAACAAATGCGTCATAGCTGTGGAAAATGTACAGCCTTTATAGTCTGATAGAGAGAGAGAGAGAGAGAGAGAGAGAGAGAGAGAGAGAGAGAGAGAGAGGGAGAGGGAGAGGGAGAGAGAGAGAGATAGAGATAGAGATAGAGATAGAGACAGAGACAGAGACAGAGACACAGACACAGACAGAGACAGAGAC